>NC_137256.1:10546239-10844419 GCF_965637545.1 Phallusia mammillata | reverse complement strand
TCTTGCTTTTACTCGAAAAAATGTTGCATTGGCAAGTCAAATTCTTTGACAATCAGAAGTAAAATATATAAAACACAACTTTAAAATTTACAACACACTTTAACTCAAAGCTTCATATGTAATTGTTAATTTGGAGATGGTGACAATTCTTAATTTTAGCAGTATTACTAATTGCTATCTTTACAATTATGTTTTAAAAAGGTCACCAGTAGATGTGATCTATTCAAAAATAAACAAAATACATTGTGCAATGAAATTGATTTGTGCTACTAGGATGATTCACAAACAAGTAACAATTGTTTACATCACACTGACCTGTTTAACTTGTTTGATAGTGTCATTTCGGGGGACGTCTAAAGGTATGTAGATTCCAGTGGGTAAAAGAAAGTCCACACTGACATTCACGGAGTCATGGTAACCCCATTCATCATAGATTTCTTCATCTCTGGACATATTATATTGAGCACTCCCATGATATCCATAACCAGCCATGGCTGTAAATGCAAAATAACGACTGTAAAATGGAATGCAATACAATTTTCCCTGGTAAGATTATTGTTATTAATAAACCTGTTGGTTGATAACATTATTTGCTGAGATAATATATTACAAAGCCATTTCTGAGCTATTGAATTATCTCGCCACATAATTCCCAATTATTGGGTTACAATTTCAGTTGCATATTATTATATACTTGTTGCATGCACATTTCAGATAATGTAAGGGCCTTAAGCTTACCTTGTTTGGAAACAGATTTCAGTTTATATTTATCTCAATTTTTAGCAGGTTTTGATGTGTGTTATGTTACATGATGAAACAGTGTATGAATCAAATTACTATTAGCACCTAATCACTGTAATTACAATACATTTCAGTATAGACAATAAGTTGTCAATTATTTTAAAGCACTGGGGGATAAAATGTTTGAAACCTACTTCTACAACACAACAAAAACGTTAGCAATTTAATATAGGCTGTACACACTGCTAACTGAATAACAAACTCTTGATATTGTTTATGTTTGATTTAAGGTAGATAAAGCCAACAAAAACAAGTTTTAACGTAAACAATCAATGCGAAACCCAAACCCAGGCCGTAAACTGCTCAAAAACAAGTCTACTTCGGAAAAACCGGCTCGAACTGCCTCTGACAAAGACACTGCCGGCGTGATCGTCCCGTACTTTGATGCCTTGGTCGCCAACTGGCACAAACAAGTTGACGAATAGAGACTTAAACCGCCGTCGTCTCACCGCGAGCCCACAAGAACCTATGAATGAGTTGTTTACGCCGTTTTACCGACTTCCTTGTTTCATGGTTGAGCGCGCAATGGCGTCATGCCTTCACGTCATAGCGACAATCCACAAACCAGCTTGGCTCGCCTGTCTCGATGTAAATTGACACGTTGTAAACAACTATACGCTGGCTGGATAGCCAAACAGTTTTTTGTTTGTAAAGCCGTACTTGCCACAGTAAATTACACTGTTTTAATAGACAAGGTCTGTATATTCTAAAATTAGTTCAGAAACACCGCAGGCTGTATCGAAAGTTAAAAGCTGCAAATTTCCACGTTGTAAACAAGTATATACTGAGTGATGATCGTTCGTTTTTGGCATGTACAGTTCAAATGTCTCTCAAATTCATACACTGTTTATCAAAAGCTATAACACAGGTGGCCCAGTAAAATAAACATTAAACAAGAATCGGTAATCACATCGATTTACCAAAGACGCAGCGTACTTAAAACTATGACAATAGGCCATAGTATCATTCTTGAAACAGTTGTTTATTGCGCAACTTAAACGCTTCATTGACATATTATTTGACTTTTTAGCCTTACTGTTGCCAACAACATTGAACTGTTTACAAGTTACACCCAAAGTCAAGTGTCAAATCGACTGTGGATCATGTGCTTTCTTGTTTGAAGTGATTACAATTGGCTCTCATCACCATTACATCATCGACAGTGGCGTATCTAGGATCGTTTTTTTTTTTTTTTTTTTTTTTTTCACGGGGTTCGAACCCAGGACTCTCCCGGGGATGAATCCCGATCAGGGTTTTTTATGTCTGTATATGGGTCAGGCGCGCCAGACCGTTCGGCCAAGTTCCTTAGGGGGGGACCAATAATACAAAATATTTTGCGCCACCTTGCGGCGGAAAATGCGCCATCTGGCGGTAGACTGTGTAGACCTCTCTGTTAGCACCTGTTGTGCCTACTAAACTCGCAATATCAACTAAATGCTGGTTAGCCTAAGGCCCTGTGAAGCCCTTACTGTTGCTGTAAGTAACGAACGTATAGTCACGATTCGATCGTATACATGTAACACTTTTTAACACTCGACACAGTTGCTTCTAACAGTGGTTGCCTCTTAATCACGTTGTGAATTATCTTCACTTGTATGAGTGTGACATAACAAAGCTATTATAAAATCCATTGTGACGTCATACGCGCAGTTGGACGCCAAGTGGCCTAGATTGGCATTGTTTATTGAGATGTGTGACGAGCATTAATGCATTACGCACATTGCCATTTACAGTTTTGTCTGAAATTGCAAGATGCAATACTAAAACAGCCGGTCAAAATTTCTTGAGGGGGGGCATGGCACCTTGCCCTCCCCCCCTAAATTAAATACGCTAGTGATCATCGATGTTCATGTTAACTCCAATTACCTCACCCCATAAAATTTCGATATCTTTTTTGCGTCAGCCGACAGCCAAAACTGCAAGAGTTTTTTAAAACAAACAAGTGTATTATTGTTCTGCGTAGTGAAACGCCGAAATTTCGGTCAACAACACTTCTGCACTTGAAAACGAAAAGGCTTTATATCACCAACGTTTTTGCCGCCTATTTTGAGAAATTCCCCTCTTTTTTAACTTGTTCCGCAGCGACACTTCGTGGCTGATAATATTGTTTATTTGTGTCTGAAGGGGACGTATCATGTCATGTCAAGCACAGTATACATTTGTTGACTGCGTTATGTTGTACGGCTGTGGGAAAATTGGTTAGGCCTACCAAAAAAAAAAATATTTTATTAATAATTTGATGTTTGGGAAATAATTCGTGAGCCAAAGTTTAGAAATTACCTTCAAGCATTGCGTGACAAAATGCAATGTTCCTAAATTACTTACAAGACCGAACCCATGTTAGCAGGACATTTCTCCTAATCATGGACATCACATTTTCTACTGTATATCAGCAGGTGTTTATCAGTTTACTGGAGATCATCCACCATTCTGATTTGAAGTAAGACGATAACTAGCCCCAAGCGTTTCAGGTAAAGCACGTTTAGTCTGGTGTGAAAAAGCAGGTTGCAGGTTTTAGACTAAACTGTGGGTTTAACAAATGCATTGCAATTACTGTTTTCAGTTACAGCCCTTACAAGCTTTTCAGCATACAAAAGCTATGATAAAAAATTCTGTATATCTTTTTCAGTCGAGTTATCTGATGTAACTGTACCAAACCAAAACAAAACATTTGGTTCTTTTTCCTGCTAAGCAAGAGGAATGTTACCGTGCCCATCTCGAACGCTAACAGGATGTACCGACAGTTGCGCTGTAAGCCCCATTGCCCAGACGAATTTTCGCATACTGAAGGGTTTGAAGTTGTTCCAACGAGGCTCAATTAGCTAGTTCGGCCCATTGTTTGACAACAAAACACGTTTTATGTTGTGCTTGTGAGGTCACAGTTTTTCAATAGGATTGATTTGTAGGACAATGTGTGGTTGTAAATGTAGGAGGAAATCTTACAGACGTTGGCATAAGGAAAAGTAGGTACTATAGTTTAACAGGTTATGTATTGAAAGTTACTGTGTTGTGCTGTTAAGAAACTGTATTTGGTGGTTTGTGCGTGTGTAAATTGATGTTATATTTTTTTCGACCGTTTATTGAACTTGGCTGAGGTTTTTAGAATGTAAATTTTGCCAAACCGAAAGAAATGTCAAAAGTTTAGTAAAGCAACTTAAACACAACTATATAGCTCGTACACTATGCTATCATTGCAGGTTGCAGCACCCTAACCAGTCTTCAGGGTCAAAGATTTGAAAGCGTGTCCCATTTTTTTCCTAATCCAAAAATTAGTCCTTATCTGCGGCATCGTCCAAGAAAAAAGTATGTTCATGACCCATGTAAAAATGCGGCTTAACAGCATATCTATGTAGTAGCAACTTTTTAGTGTTTTGGCTAAACGACGATCTTATATGTTGTGTGGAACTGCCAATCATTTACTTAGTTTGACAAACACGAGATGTGTGACTAACAGCATATGCTGCCTGTCAATATGTTTGTGATGATATCGCAATTTATCCATTAAGGTTGTTTGCCATCTGCTTGTCAACTGCGAAAACTAAATTGTCGGCTGTATCTGCTTGCATACACATAGCTTAGTTTTTAAGTGCATATAACTAGTTTAGGTATTAACCGTTTTTTAATTCTTAGCGGTTTAGTCTTGCTATCCATTTTCTTTTTTCGCAAGCGTCAGAAAAACGCTGTCTATGACCCGAATAGCGTTCGATTGACTTTGCACTGTTTCCTTTGTATGGGCTAAATTTCAAGGGTGGTTGCCGTTTAAACAGTTATTTTCGTCAGACGTTTTAGCTGACAAAGTACAGACGCAGCGTATTTAGGCGTTTGGTTCAAAAGGTTGCTGCCTGTAAAAAGTGATTTTAAGCAGAAGTAAGTTCTATAGGCATCCAGATTAATACACCGAAAACAGTAATTAACTCATACACTAGAACAACTCATACACTAGAACTCATACACTAGAAGCTTAACATTTGTCACACCTTATTCCGAAATTATGGTATGCATGATGTGATTTTAAACCGTTTGTCCTTTATTGATTTTGTTTGTCTTAAAAATTAGTTTTTTCTTCCATTTATCTACTCATCTATTGACAAGTGGTTACTAAAAAAGTCTGAGCCGAAAATTCTTCCCAAGGCAGTTTGGTTCTCGATAATAGCGAATATTTTAGAATGTTTATCGTAAGTTACGGTTTAATTTGACGGTGGTGGCAGACAATTAATGTGCGTGAACCCCATGGGGATTTTTATGTCAATCGAGGGGCTTATTGTCGACTGATAATTTGTACCCAGGGAAGCGAAAACATATAGATTGATGTCTGGTCCAAACTATGTCTGGACTCAAGGCCAAGGGTATGTAAATTTTTGCTCGAATATTAGTAATTTTATGCTCATCAGGCGGTCAAAAGGCAATTCAACTGGTTTCAAACAAAAAACAAATGCAAGTTTAAGTCGTTTTCTTAATAAATTTACAAAGAATAGCCGTCCATGTTTTCCACTTTACACAGGTATGAATGTTAATGTTCTATTTTCCAATCTCAGTTATTGGTCGGTAGTCGTTTAAAGCTGCTTCTTGACAACGGATCAACAACTGTTGTAAACATTTGTGGGCAATCTTTCTGTGTGCATTACAAGTAGCACAAAAATATTCTGTGACATTCAAAAACACAAAATAAAATGCAATGTGGCAGAAACGATTGTTTTCCATCTGACGAATTAGATCAAACGCTTTATTTGAACGATCGTAGCTACAACTTTGCAGTTCATGATAACGACAGAAATTGCTACAATTAATTCAATTGGTTGCATCTACAAGGTTTGTTTTACACGCCTTTGCTGTTTTATATGCCCTTCAATCGTTCTGCTTCAATATCAATCGACACAGCGCATTCAGGAAACTTGTATTCGCAACAAGGCAAGCAATACAAACGCGTGCGAGTTGATACACGATACTACAAGCATATCTTGATTTGCGGTTTTTGTATGGTTGGATAGCTAGAAGTTGTGGAGTAACATTTTTGGGTGCTATCTTCCGCAACAGTGTAATGTTTTGTCCGAAATTTGTAGATGTTTTCGCCCTTTTTAAACCTTTTGGAGGTGGTTTTGTCAGAAAATGTGTAAAATATTTCTACAGAAACCTAGTTTTAATCTTAGTGGATACTTAGGCAAAGACAAAAATGCCCAAAAAGGTCGCTATAAGCCTGGATAGAAACATAGGTTAGAATTACAGTGTATGTAGGGTATTGAAAGCATATAAAAGCATCTGCTAATCGTCGGAAAGGTTACCCATGAAGCAGGGCCGGATTAACACCATTAGAGGCCCTAAGCACTAAAACAATTTGGCGCCCCACACCATTTTTAATTCAAAATATAAACGTAATTTTTAAACGTAAAACAAAATTATTCTTTAAGATTTCGATTTTAACATAATATACAGCAAGGGTAATAGACTATAAGCTTAACTGATATTAAACTTGCAGATTTGTTTCAAAATGTCAGAAATACTCCAAAACTCAATTAAAAACGCCTAATTTTGCTGCTGCCACTGTTGCCCAATTGTATAAACATACTAGTATTAGCGTCGTGTTTAATGTACGTTTTCAAATAGCATGCTATTAACTATTAAGCATTGCCTTACTGTCTTGACCAGGGGTGCCCAATCTTTTTTGACTCAAGATCGACGTTTGAGGTAGTCCAACTCTCGGGATCTACCATTCCAATACAAACTAACAAGATAATGCAAGACTATGTGTGTATTACCAAAGGAAAACTAGCATTTTCCGACCCCTGTTTTACGTTTTTGTCGTGGTTTGGGTGTGACTTTTTACACTGCATTGAACTTAATTTTTTATAATTCATCCGATGCTAATCTTGATAATGGAAAAAGTACCGGCACAAAGTAACCATTACTACTGTAACTATTATTTTTGTGACGTAACTATTACTTTTGCGACGTAAAGCGTCGACTGAGTATTTGTGGTGTAAACATATCAACAAATCCTAATGAATAACTTTCACAATAAAGTCATCTATGTAGGCCAGGGCAACATTCCCTAAAAACGCATTACAAAGCAAGTATTTTAAATAATTTTCTGAATCCCTCGCGATCGACTTGATATCAGTCCGAGATCGACGGCCAGTCGATCGCGATCGACGGGTTGGGCACCCATGAGTCTTGACTGTTTTAGGTTTTAACAAACAGAACAACGCAACGTTGTTACGTCATATAGCACGCAATCAATCCCTTTTGTCAGTTATTTTATTTTCTCGCTTTATAAACATAACTTATTCATTTTCATTACATTTTGAATATAGTTGTGTTTTTTTGTTAGATTTAATAATTTACCTAGAAACCATTTCTGTGGTGCCCCTCCTTTACTTGATGCCCTAAACACGTGCTTATATTGCTTATAGGTTAATCCAGCACTGCCATGAAGACTAACGTACCAAAATCCTGCGGTTTTGCATTGACAAGCAAAAAATCCATTGAAAATGGATTTAGTTACGTTGACAGCCAATTCTACGCGTATTGATCCACCCGGTTTAAAATAAAATTTTCAAATGAAGATTAAACAACAAATTAAAATCAACTGTCCAAGTGAATGACATCTAAAATCTTTCATTTTGCTTCTTGTTTTGATCGTATCTTGCTCTAATGGTCGTGCGCGTCGATCAGATTTTATCTAACCTCGCCCTTAATGTGTTTAACGTCGCGGTTCGGTAAGGCGAGAGTTGTGACATTCGTGGCTTCCCAACGGCCGCAGGAATTTTGAACCTGTTAACGTTTCTTTGTCGAGTCGAACCTTTACGTGTGTAATTGCAAATTTAACTGTATCATCTACGCTTTTTAAGCAACGTTAGTTTACTGGAAACACGCTATAATTGACGAAAGGTTACAATGCAATCTTTATTTGGCTAAAAGCATCCGGTATAATTCATCACATTTGAGCAGATTTTCGAAACCTGATTTTTAGATAAACAATTATCAGAAAAGGAAAAACAAAAACAAGGTTTTTTTTTATTTATAAAATCTGGACATATGCTATTGTAAATAAATATATTTGCCTTAAAAATGCGCAAAATCCGACAACCTATTGAGACTTGATCCAATTTACGGCCAAGTGAATGCGGTTGAACATATGCTATTATAAATAAATTTATTTGACTTTGAAAATGCCCAAACTGCGACATCCTATATTAAGACTCAGTCCACTTTACGCCCAAGGGAATGCGGTTGATGTCAAGGCTTTTGACAAAACGATTTTACCTCACATATGTTCGACGGTATTTTAGCTAAAATACCGTTTTGTGGTGAACCAATCATTGCTAATTGAATGCATTGCTGTTCTCATTTATTATTAACGCCTACCTTGGCATCGTAAAGCACCAGAACCGATTATTTTGGCTTCTGTAATTGAACGAAACAATGTTTTTGGATTCGCAACAGATGTCAGCCTAATATTCGCCTCAGTTAACAATCAGATCCTCATAAATACTCAAGTCTGTGTTTCTCAACCTTTCTAAGTCTCTGAACAAATTTGCTTTAGCTTAAAGCATTCGCAGAACATAAAAAATTGCAACAATTGAAACAGTATTGAGAACAAATATGTCATGTGGTGGTGGCGGACTTAAAAGCTTTTTACCATTTGTTTTCGCGGACTCGAAGCTGCAAAACCCCTGAAAGATATTAGAAATTGAGAATAAAAACAGTTTTGAGGTATAGGGTATGTTGGATGTAACACAGTTTGTTTTATACATATGCTACCATACAGGTGGAGAAGTTCCACCATTAGTGGTAAAAGTCAAGTCCGTCGAGACAGTGCTAAGGATCTCAACACAAAGGTGTCACAAGTGTCTTAAACGTCACAAAATCCCTTGATAATCTTTATGTTATTCTCTTGATAATTTGCATCACTGTAAAGAAGATATATTACTGTAGAGAAAAGATATCGCTAAATCAACATGTGTATTTTGTCTCGCAGCACACCGGTTCTTGGTTAAATAAGCAGCCTGGCGGACGGAACGTTTGAATAATTTTTAAAGACAAGCTGAAAAATTTTGGTGGTGTAATAAATAACTTCGGTTGTGACGCTAAAAGCTTGCGGTCTGGTAAAAGAGAATTCGGGCAAATCAGTAAAAAACACTTCGCGGTCATGGCGCATCAAATTAGTGCGCTGAACAGCATCGAAAAAATAGCAACGCGAGGTAAAGATGGGTTCACTGTGCTTGTCAGACAGGGAAGTCCTTCGTGAATTGTGATTGCTGTGTGGAATTTTGGAATTTTGGATCCTTCCCAGGCCATAGCAACGCGATAAAATCACAATGGTATTTGCGCTGACATGCAGCAGGTGGGTTAACGTGGGAAATCACTGTCAGTGAAAAGGTTCATATTTTTGGAGGTTTGAGAATCATGGGGAAGTGAAATCATTCAATAATTTTCCTGAAGCTGTAAGTGTTAGCAGTGTGCCATAAAATGAAAAAAAGCCTTAATGTTTGCATTGTCCGTGAAAAGGTTCGTATTCATCGGACGGTTTAGAGAACCATAGTTAAGATGGAATCAGTCGCTGTAAGTTTCATGAAGCGTTTAGTGTGAGCACTGTGCGGTTAAATGTGAAAAAGTCTTCATGATGACCTATTCAACACTTGTAAACTCATTACTAAAATCGTTGCTTGGTGGGTGAAGACTATAATGAGCAGTATGTTTGTTGATTCAAGTTCATGAAAAACATTGGGTGATTCGTCCTAAGATTCGAACTTAAAAACCTAAGTGCAAAAACTTAAAGGAAAACCGCTATAAGTTAAAAACATCTTGTTACGTATTTGACATTCTACTGTTAGCAAAGGAAACGAATCAAGGTGAATATGACTTTCCTGCAAAGTTGTACTGGTTTGTAATTATTTTTGTAAAAGCAGTACGGTTCCCCTTTAAGTCTCGTCTCTAGGTGCCGGAAGCCGCGATCTGTGAAGCCATGATGTGACCTGTTGTACCCCGGCCAAAGTTTATTCCGAGAGTCTTCAGCAGCCTTGACTAACCAGACAGCGTTATGAAGTGATCGAAAATTACTATCAGTGTCAAGCTAAGGATTACACAGGGTTGGACGTATAGAAAAGCTTTTGTTAGAAGTACAAGACGGTGGTTACAAATAGATATGATTGCAAGTGTTTAACAATCGCCGTTGTTGTCTACCCTCACTCATTGATTATGACGAAATTTAAAGCGATTGTTGAAAATTGGGAAAAGAATGTGTTTACTTTACAAAAGTTTTTTACAAGTTTTGTATTTGGTCAAATTTAGTTAGTACAAGTAAAATAATTTATTGGTTGCGTCGTTTGAAAGCATTTTGTCTTGTGGAATGTAGATTATGTTTTTGCAGTTTTAAAATCAGTTCAATTTATGAGTTTAGTGGACAAGTTCAGCTACTTGTTTAAGTGAACTTGAAGTGAAAAAGGCACTTATATAATCAAATTCAGTTTTCTTGCACTACGAACTTTACAGAGTAAGTTGAACTCAGAAAGTTACCAGTTTGTTGTTTAAGGAAATATTGCGCATACCATGTGCTTTTAATAGATGTCGACAGCCCTTTGGGAGAAAAAGCCCAGATAAGGCTGATAAGGTGCAGATATTTTGCTCACCGCATTGTGCGTTTTGCTGGATGCCATTAAAAACATGCACAGAAGCCTAAATTAGAATAATAGTCCTTTGTTGTTGATCTAAAATAGATAGGAATATAAAGCGATTGTGTTGTAAGCAAGATGGCGCACCAAATTTATTCCATGGTTCAATAACTTCAATTAAAGCCTGTTTTGAGAAGGACACAAAACAAAAATATTTTTCCCATGAACAGTGATCGACGATGCCCATCTGATTGGTGTAGGGCAGGGGTCACCAAACTTTTTTCACTGCGGGCCGGATAAGTTTGAAAATGATTTGCGCGTGTCGCATAATTTACATGCCCTAATGACTTTTTTCCAAACCAAGCCCGTGAGGCTGTTTTTCTAGGTGCGCCAAGATATGGCCTTTCTACAATCCGATTTAAAATCTGGTGATGCGACTGTTAAATTATATAGGTCATTTTTTAAGACCAATACTTGTATATTACGTCACAAGTAACAAAAAAGACAATTGTTTGCGCACAATTTGACACTTGTAGTCTTGTCTGTGATGTAACAAACTGGCTTTAGATCAATCCTGGGCGTTGTAATCCTATGAAACTAGGTAATATTTACTGTACATATCATGACGGGGAAACTTACGTGAGGAGTAGATTAATTTTTAAATGTTACAAAGTTAGCAATACGATTTGGCAAACCAAAAATTGTGGTCGCGGGCCGGATGAAATGACCTCGTAGTTGGGCCGTAGTTTGGTGACCCCTGTTGTAGGGTGTGATTTTGTTTAATTAAGAATTCTCTGTTTCTTAAACGGGGATTTTTTTTGCTTTTGTACTGTTAACTTCAATTTTTTTCAAATTTGTTCGGTACTTTTTTATTTCTAAAATGGACCTTTTATAAAAGGAAGTTTCATCGTTGCAATTTGATGTACAGGTAGGCAGCTCACGGCAAGGGTTTACGCAGTAAACGCATGAAAGGCTTTTTGTGGTTTCCTGTCGTCCTTGAAAAACCCGCGATGTTACCCACACGTTATAATTTTCCCAAGAGATTACAAAAAAGTGTCGCGACTCTTATCAAACGCGTCTGACTTCTTGGTCCCAAACCAAAAGATAACAATCGCCACATTCTGAATTCTCTTGTGTGTGTGTGTGTGTGTGTGTGTGTGTGTGTGTGTGTGTGTGTGTGTGTGTGTGTGTGTGTGTGTGCGTGTGTGTGTGTGTGTGCGTGTGTGTGTGTGTGTTACGTCATAAATGTCCATTGTTGTTTTTAAAATTATTGTCGACTTTGTGAAGCCAATTTCAATTGGTATGTGCTGTCACTTCACTTCAAACAGTCTAGTCAGTCGTTTTGTGTTGTGTTTTAAGAAACTTGTCGGTTGTATATTTTGTAGCAGGATTAATTCGCTCCATTGGTATGCTGGGCAGAAGTTTGTTTGTATTAGTTCATCAACAAACCGACCGTATTGCGCTAGTTTACGAAATCTTTGTCTGACGTTTTGCTGAATATGTGTCATTTGAAAGTTGTTGCATCATTTGATAGTTTAGGTATTGTCATTGTTTGTGTAGTTGTGTTAAATTATTTTATTGATGAAATAATTGTTGATTTACAACTAAAAGTAAAAAGTTTTTTTTTTTTAATAAAGCGTTGTTCAAAAGACCTGTCGTAAAGTTTGTTTTGGAACAATGGTTCGTCTTGGAGTAGGCTAGCTATAGCCTACTATTTGCTTTTGTCATCTTCGCCAGAATTTCATTTTTTTAGTCAGCATTACAAATGCATATCATTCTTACAAAAGTTTAAATTTATGTGTCATAATTTTCAGAGCACAGTAAAGAGAAAATGTCAAAAAGATTCTGAACAGATGGTGTGTATTAAAACCACAGCCGAGCTGGAATGAAATCATTATTTGGTTTGTGTAAATTTCCCAGCTTATGGAGAAATGTCAGAACTAACGCAGTGGGCGGCAATTTCAACCTTTCTTTACAATTTGCTCATCGAAGCCCTTTGTCAGAAGATGCGCCCCATGGGGAAGCACTAAAGATGTAATTGTCCTGCAGACAAATCATTGAAAATCCACGATTGTGTCAGCAAATGAGTCATTTGTGTTCACAAAACTGACATTTTCTTTCCACGAAAACGTCAATCTGTCAGTTGTATATAAAATAGGTTTATTGATTAGTTCACTGAATAACTTTTCAAATCTTGCACACATAACTCCTTAAAATGGTGTAAAATAACATTACGCCACAAGAGATTTCCAAGTCTGTCGCCAAATGTTCGCTACTTTTAAATGCAAACATTTTCTGGTGTTTTGTAACTTGATTTGTCTTGAAAAGCAATCTCAAACCGAACGATAATTCCAAATTACCTTTATTTTCACAA
Source organism: Phallusia mammillata (assembly GCF_965637545.1). Lineage (NCBI taxonomy): Eukaryota > Metazoa > Chordata > Ascidiacea > Phlebobranchia > Ascidiidae > Phallusia > Phallusia mammillata. The sequence continues at coordinate 10,831,636 of NC_137256.1, read as the reverse complement.
CTTTCGTTATGTTGTCCTGCAAAGTTTTTGTTGTTCTGGGATGAGAATGTGTCGCGGGTTTTAAAAGTTTGAGAGTGACTGCTGTAAATGCTTATGTGACAGAAAGTATGTTTTTGCAAATTTACAGTATTTCTAAACAATATAGTATTTTAGCGATTGATATTTTAAAATTGTAACAAAATGATTAACACATTTTCTTGTTTTTTAGAATTAAAAAAAGTAAAAAACGTAAGGGTAGGTTGCGAAATTTGCAGCAGAACAAACAAATGCAATGATAATAATTGGGCAAGGATGTACCCAATATGGTGCGAGTTTGGTGTGAAACAAGGTCTATGTGTCGTTTGATCGTCTGGTTATTGGTCCTTCTTTGCAGCTTTTTTGGTAAGAACCTGTAATAAAATGACCAAAACTGATGTAAAATGTGTTAACTTACTTGTTGAAACGTATGAAACCAAAAAACACAGGTAAAAAGCAAGCATCCCTGCCGGGACTCGAACCCGGAACCTCTGGATTAGAAGTCCAGCGCGCTAATCCATTGCGCCACAGAGACGACGTGTGTTCGCCGGCGAAATCGGTGATATATTACGCGGCATAAAAGCGCTGTAAAAACAACATTTTGTACGAGCATGTGCTTTTTAAAAGGCTCTGTTGGTAACAACAGCTGCACTTACTAATCATGGATAAACTTATGTGGTGTAGCTCAAGCATCGATAGTTGAGACAAGTTTGGACAATACTACAGCTGAAACCTTAGAAAATAACGATGTCGACCGACCAAACACAATTCAAGGTAAATTGTTACATTATCAAACTTATTTTTATCACTTAAAATTGCAAGAAAACGCTCAAGTAATTCTAGCAGTATTGACAAGTGTAAGAAATAAACTTTATTGAAATTACCTGCTACCATTGAAACATTTTGTCGGACCACACTTCGTTTCAAATCCAAACGTTTTCATGGCCCGCACAGCCTTTTTATTTAATAGTGCACCACCTTAGGCCTAGGCTACCTTAGGCTAGAGTAGACCATGCCGCCCAAAAAAGCCATCTAATGCAGGGGTTCTTAACCAGGGGTACGTGTACCCCTTGGGGGTACGAAGCACCAAAGCAGGGGGTACGACATGCAGTGTGAAATTATACGCTATTAGGCATATTTGTGAAAAATGCGTAGCAAGTTACTTTGTTATATGTCTTTGACTGATTGTTGGTGTGCTGTAAATATTGTTGAACTTACAAGACTGTTTTAATGCATGCTTTCAATGCATAACCTATAAATACACTGAGTTTAATTTCTATTGTTACAATTTTGTTTACTTCCGTCGGCCATTGTGGACAGGGGGTACGAGAAAATTTTGTAAACGCTCAAAGGGTACGAGCACTAAAAAGGTTAAGAAACACTGATCTAATGGAATTTTGACAATGGACATTAAACCCACAATTTAATATGACAGAAGAGTAGCCTACAATTAAACAAACTTTGCGACATTATCAAATTGTCCTAGACCTGGGCTTGTATTATCTTGTTCTGTTTCAACGTTAAAGCAGCAACATCGTTTTTGTGCATTTTCATCCTTATTGTTATGTTACATTGGCTAAAATCAATTGTAAATGTAGCGTACGTAATAATATAAATGCTGTTTTCATTGCTAGAGATTTTTATTTTTCCAAAACTTGCGGCAAAAACTGAAATTTCTGAATGATCAGTGAAAACAGAGCAAAATTAGATCACTTGTTATGCATTAAACTAAAGCATTAAAGAATCTATGCTCGATTTATGAATAATTTATCACCGCCAATGAAGCAAACAACTCAGGAGGAAAATACGCGACATAAATTGATTAGCCTACTGTAGGCTAAGTATGTGACACATTTTCAGGTGTGCTGCGAAATATAGGCTAGTCTGTCATATTTTCTGCCAAGACATCCAACAAATTACAGTAAAAATGCAATTTGATGTTTTTAAACAACTTTGTGTTTTTTGCCATTTGTCCAACAACAAAATGTTCGGTGTACTGGTTTAGCTTAAACCAGTGGTCGGCAACCGGTCCGCGAGGAGTTCGTTACCGGGCCGTACAATTTATCAGGTTAAATGCTATAAAACATTTTGCTCATGTATCCTGGGGATGATAAACTAATTTAAGCGTTTTTATTGCTAAATATTTGTAGTTTTTTGAAGACCGGTCCGCAATAAAATTTTAGTTTTTAAAACGGTCCGCAGTGCAAAAAAGGTTGCCGACTCCTGGCTTAAACTATTCAGATAAAAATTTACATGGTTCAAATTTAATTGATTTACTTCACCAAAGATAATAAAATTACTGTTTTTCTTTTATTTTCCTCAACGTAACCTCGCCTTTTACCGTTTAAACGTTGCGCAGCTTTTTCCGGCTTGGTGAATATTTCAGCGCAATTGTGCTGCTACGATTTTGCCCGGCGAAATAAACTCAACTCCAAACGCAGTACGCATAAAATTTTTTATTTGTGTCATCTTATTCTTTAGCGCTACCATGTGGCGGTACGGTGGAGGCCGGTTACCTGGCAACAGCGCTAGAGATCCCAAAACTACAACCTGGCCAATCCGCGTCGTGCGGATGGTGGATTCGATCTCCACATCCTACAATGACGGTAAACATGTTAAAGTTAGTTATGTGTACAGTTACACTCTACGTCAGTGATTGTTAATCGTTTATATATTAAGCCTGGCAACAACAGCTCATTTACATACGAAACCCGTTTATTACAGATCGGCGTAGCTGTGGTCGACACATTGTTAAAGTGGTTCGCAACGGACACGCTCTCGATAGACATATACGATGGAATGCCATCAAACAGGACTCTACTAACACATTGGCATGGACTGAGCGACCTCCAACACTTTATGGTCCCTGTTGTATCGACTACCAATACAATATTCGTTAATTACACAGCAACAGGTCCAATGGTTAACCTAGACTGCAAGCTTATGTATTATATGTGTGGCGGCCTGATACTGGAAAGTCGCTATTTTATTCAAAGTCCAGTTTTCAATGCTTCAACCCCTCATGAAACTGTGGGTCATTTATCCTGTAAGTGGAGAATTGAGATGCCGTCCTCTGCAAAGTAAGTTGATTGTGCACTTGTATTGCTTTAGTATAAAAATACCAACTTTTGTGGACCAACAATCGTACGAGTGTTAAAAGTGGAGAAATGAAAAGTGTATAAGTAATCATGTTGTTGACTGAGCTCAAAATTTGTTACTGGTAAGCATTTAATATTTTTTACCATGAAAGGTTTAGCAAAATAGTGCACCACTGCACATTAACGAAAATTCGTAAGTTGAGAGTCCATTGTCTTGCTTTTGTATAAAATCACTTACTGTTTAAACAGTTTATTTTGAGACATTGAATTATCGTAAAATGCACATTATACCTCAGAAGACCAAGATCAATAATCGTGCAAGAGCAAAAAAAAACGGATAAATATAGAGGTTGTCTTGTGCTTAGTATGGAATTATCAACATGTTGGTCGAGTTTAAAAATCGTGACTGGCTGGCATTTAATAAAACTTTTGAATGGTTTAGCACAGTGGTTCTCTTCTTAGCTGGTGGTCCATTTTTTGGGCCGGTGGTCCATTGCCTGAAACGAGTTGAGAACCACTGGTTTAGCATAATAGTGCACCAACTGCACATAAACAAAACGCATGACAATAAAATTACAAATAACTTCGTTATAATTATATCCTGTCTTTTCAGATACGGTTATGTGATTGTCGATTACTTGAATTTGCCAAAACCCAGTCACTGTGATACTTTGCTGCTAACCACGACAAATGGCACAATCAAGTCTGTCGAAGATGGAGGAAACTGTACGGAAAATAGCGACGCAGGCTGTGCCGAGACTAATACCACGTCACAATTGAACGAATTCCATTTGACGCGACGCCGAATGTGTTCCGAAATCGAAAAATTTTCACCCACAGTGACGTCAACAAATCCGAATATGACGTCATTGAATCCGAATGTGACGTCATCGCATCGCGAGTTTATGACGTCACACACCAGTATGTTAAGCATCAATAGCGAAAGATTTCAATTTATCGTTTTCAATGGGAGCGTGACGACTCTTCAGTACAGTACCCTAGTTCCGGAATACCACAACGGCTTTCAGTTCTTCTACGAAATCATGCGAAAACCGTACACTGGGAGGCGCAAGACGAAAAGCACTCCCTGGTATCTCACCTACGCTCCCCTGGTGTTCTATGTGCCGATCGGTATTACGCTCGGCCTCAGTATTATTATGTTCCAGAATATTCGACATCCGCGCGATCTGAAAATTAAAACGTTTCCTGATGCTGGTAACTATAGCACTGCGACTTCGTTGGTTGAGTCGGTTGTGGAACGGTCCACACCTAAGTCGGCTATCCGGTCGATTATGAAACGATCCAAGTCTCTCGATGCAAACCGACTATCGGACTGCAGTTATATGGCGGTTCCTGGAGCTGCAGCCAGCGGCGATAAGATACATTGGGAAAACAAAACCGAGTTAGCGAGAGATTTGTCGTCAATTTCCCGCGAGACGAGCGAAGAAACGGTCGATAAACCTCTGGTCAGAAAAGTGACTTTTAAGAAACCGTCCATCGTTTAAGCAAGTGCAATGATGTGGTAGTTTAATAGTCAAACATATTAACAAATAAAGTCCTTTGACACAAAGTTTTGCAAAAAGTAATAAAAATTGTTGTTTCAAATTTTTAAATGACCAAACTGTGGTTCCGTAAAAGTGTGCTAAATTGTTTTTCTCATGATAGTTTCTCAGTTTTTTCAGGCCTTTGGCTATCAGCATAAGGTTATGCAAATCTAAATCCATTCCTTTTTCAACTTTCCCAAATCGCCAGACATTTTTCCTTGCTCTATTTCGTATCTGTTGCGAAGTTGGCTTCAATGTGTTTTGGTGTTTCGTTTTATTTTAGGTCTCAATTAATAGGTTTTCTGAAAAACATACTTGAAAAAAGAACATTGATTTTGAGGTCCATTTGGAGATATATCAAAGTAACGTTATTTGTATGGTGGTAAAATTCATCCTTCCCAATGTTAAATGAAAAAAAGGTTAAATATAAAGTTTAATAAACTCTTTTATTGTGTATTGCAAACACTAACCAATACTTCATGCCACATTACGAAGTCTATAATGTTTTTGTTTTCGCAATGATAAAGTATAGCAAAAGTATAAAAATTTTCCACTTCTGGACGTAGTTAGTTTTTTGTTCTTTTTATTTCTCGTGCAATGCTTTATTACTTCAATGACGACAAATACACATGTGAAAACGAATCAACGGTAAAATGCTGACATAACTGCTGGTGCATTTGCTAGAGCTACTAACACACACTTGACTTCTTTGTTCAACATTATGCAGAGTCAGCTTTTGGCACTGACTTGTTAATTTTCGCAACAGTCAGAAAATGAGTCGTAAATACATGTAACGTTTATGGAAGTGCTAAAATGTTAAGGTTTGTTTCCCTGTAAACAAATCGTTTAAATAAAAAACGTATTCGCTTGTTATAAAGTACAGGGAATAGTTCGTATTCACTGTTTTTGCTCTTTGAGTAGCTCTTATTGAAAAATAACCCCTATACGTGGTACCTTTATCAGGACAATGGCATCTCTTCAAACACAAAGCTCTGATAAAGTGAAAAAGCAACGATTACAAACTTATGCGGCAACAAACTGGCACCAGCGAAGTCATGCAACTCAAGTTTCGCAGTGAAGCGACGATTATTTATCGGCATTAGAACGTCCCTTTTTACGTTCATCATGTTGGCGCGTAAACAAATAGTCCAGCAAGCTAAACCTTTGTAATTTTAAACCTTTTTGTGTTTTCTGACATGTCATTATCTTGATGGCGTCGTATAGAACAGTGCTCTTCAATCTTTTTTGGTTTGGTGAACCCTTAAAGTTGTTGTTACGAACTCATGCTGTTTACTTAAAAGATAAACTGAGGTGCATAGATTTCAATCCTGTCAAAATATCTAAATTTACGCTTTAGATGCTACAAAATTTGCATATGCGGGGTGAAAATCGGATATTCGGAGTCCTGTTTGATATAAATGAATATAGAAAATCGGGCTTTACGGGTCGAGTTTGGGCTTGGGTTTGAATAAAATGGGCTTGACTTTATACACTTGCATTATTTCTCCCGCAATTTTGGCAACCTAGGGGCCAAGTTCGGGGTTTGATATTAATATACATGGGTTTTGGGCTGGTACTTTTGGGTTTGGCCTTAATTTCGGCAACACTTACAACTGTGCACTATAATGTCCACAATGCAACAATAGCGTCAACAAAACAGTAATCTGCAATCTTGTTCCTATCCAGCAAAGTGACCGTCAGCATAACATGGCAGCAATGAGGTCAAGCGAAGACAACGAAAAAGGGAGACTATGGTTGCTCATATAAGTCACGGTTTGCATTGACAAAACATTCCGCTATTTCAACGACATTGAAGAAGAACTTCAGAAGAGGAGCTTTGTGTTTGTCAAGATAAAAAGGTAAGAATGATAAAATCCTGAGAACATTGCAACGCAGAAACATTTTCAGCAAAAAGATCGAGAAATAATCTGAGTGAAAACTATTACAACGTTTTAACAGTTTCTATTGTCATATAGTAAGGTAAAATGTAAAATGAACAATAGAAACTGTAGAAGCATTGTAAAGTTTCACACTTTAATACTTGGCTTAAATCGTCTAACTGAAATATTTGGAGCAGTACATTGTATACATAGAAAAATTGTTTCAAGAAAAATAATTAAATCAGTTGGTTTTTGATGATGTAACAAAAAGAACTTTTCTTACGCAGCAAAGTCATCAAACGACAATGAACTTGATCTTTCTCACGGTTGCTTGTGCGCTCATTGGGGCTGCAAACGCAGTGAAATATTATCCAGGTAGGAAAAGTTTACCTTAAAACAATTCATAAGCCTTGGGACTGTTTTAAACTAAAGTCTAACAAACTAGAGTGCCACAATTTGACTGCACGCAATACGGACAATGGTTGTCACCAGCTGTACCGATGAGCCTCAAAACAATATAAAGCCAGAATATACCCGAAAATTAACGTTTGGAACCTAACAAGCATATGTATGCAACAACCACAAGTGTTTGGCTGTCGAATTGAAGACGTCATTAAATTTTCACGTATATTTCTAATTTGACGTGGTTTTATTTTAGTGACCTTGAACAACCTGTGATGTTGGGGAGACTCTGGCAACCGAGCGATGCCAACAAGAGAAGGGGATTCGATTCTTGATGGAGGCTACAAACAAAGAGTAAACGCGATTGCAAAATGCGCAAGAGTTGCTCATAATTACGGCGATGACGTATTTGCTGTTCAGGTCATAAATTATGTTTATGATGTTGTAGGTCAATACTTTGTGTAAATGTATAAATGAAAATAAAGTTATCGTTTACAATGTAAGTAGGGCTTTCCTAATTCGCCAATTCTCGTTATGTAATAGAATTTGTAAACGTTTGTTGAAACGGTGTGAAAGTTGACAAATCTGTGTCGCAACAAGTATTTTTCATTTTGTATTTACTTTTTGCACTCATTTAGATTTCCATTCATTTATAATGTTTCTATGTTTTACAATAGTTGATGAAACTGTAACCCTGAAATAATTTAAACATTTTACCAGAAATTTAACTAAATTCAGCTGCTGTATTTTTTTTACAGGATAACGGTTGGTGCGCCAGTTCGGCCACGGCAAGAGATACATACAGAACTTATGGACCGAGCAGTGGTTGCCTTGCCAACGGACGCGGTGGTGGCTGGGCCAACCAGGTCTATGAGATTGCCTCAATTTCTGAAGGTAAAGGGAAAACGGTCTCAAATGCCGGCATGTGACGTATTCACGCTGCACTCGCAAAAACTCCTATAACCAAAAGTTCTATGTTGCACAAAGAGTTCCCCTTAAAACGCAAATATTAGTGCAAAAACGTCACCACTAAACTATGTTATAAGTTAAAGCTACGAATTGCTCATGGCATCAAGGTAAAAAATGAACGACAGAAGTTTTTTACATTTTAATTTTATTGGTGTATCTCAGCATTTAGATGTCGCCGAAATTTCCAGTTCACAATACGTCGTTTATTCATTAATGTAAATTCCGTGTCGTGCAAAAAGTGGTGCGCCCTAAAAGTCCTAACTCTGACCTGCATGGTCTAACCTGTATTGTTTTTTTCAGTTACTTTAACCGAGCTTGGCTGCTGGGCTGACACTAGTGACCGTGCAATCCCAACACTTGAAGGTCTGGACCCAATCTTGGATGGTAACTACAAAGCCCGCCAGGACGCGATCGCCAAATGTGTGCAAGCTGCGCATGCGCGAGGCTATGACGTGTTTGCGTTGCAAGACGGTGGTTGGTGCGCTGAAGCACGTGACGCCGATCTGACTTACAAAAAATATGGAGCCAGCACCAACTGTGGAAATTCTGGCAAAGGAGGATCATGGACCAATCAAGTTTACCGCATTCGTGTCTTGAAAACAACGTAAGTGATATTGTTTTCAGAATTGATAAAAACAAGTTATGGCCATAGAGTTTTTTACTTCCATAAAAAACAAAAACAAATTTTAGTCAAGTATTTTTGTTAGGTGGCACAAATAAACCACGTTTTTAAATCAGATGAGTTTGTTAGCAATTGAAAACCTAATTGACAAAAGTAATCGATATAACTTTTTTATGTCTGTGTGTTTTTACGTTAAACACATTTTCAATTTACTTTTTCAGAACCTACTGATACTGGTCGACGTATCTTTCTCAATCAAGAAATGAATTGTTTGGTATTTCCCTTCTATATTCAACTTGTAGCTCACATCACCTTATTAATCGCATTGTCTTTGTTTCCTACTGTATCCTGGGACTGTTTCGATCTTAGCAGATGTTCACACATACTCGTTTGTCGTAGATTGTTTGAACAAATGGGCTGATCAAACTTCAAACTTTAATAGCAACAAATTAAACCATACACGGTTAACTAAAAAATCGAATAATTTTTGTTGATGTTCTGCACATAATTTTATTTGTAATGCCGAATGGGCTTTTGAATAAAAAAAAGTCAGCAGTGAAATTAACAACGTTGTTTTAAGCAATTCGTCGATTGAGCGATTGTAATTTTCGTATAACCGATTGCATTTCAACAATACCTATGTGTCCGAAACCTGCGAAAAACTGTTCGCGTTATAAGGATAAAAAATGGAATATGGAACAAAATGTTTATGTGCATTTCAGAAAGGTTTGTAAACTAAAGTTTCCAATATTTGGTCACAAGCACGATAATGTTTAGATGCAGCCAAACAAGTAATTTGCACACAAATGACAGTGAATTTAACCGTAGTCAAAATCCAACCTGTTAAAAATTAGGTCTTAGCATATGGACCGCGGTCCACCATTTGAGTAGCGCTGCTCTATGTATTTCAGCTGGCAACACCGAAAGTGCAACTGTAGCGTCTTCCGTCGCTGAGGAAAAAGTAATTTTTTTGGATTTTTTTTGGTGCTTAATGGAAAGCGTAAATATTTACAGCGGGCGGTAGACAGAGAAATAGAGGACTCTCTAAACCAGTGGTTCTTAACCTTTTTTCCTTGCTGCACCTCTTTCAAATCTCTAACCAATTTTCGCACCCCCTTTCAAATCACTAACCAATTTTCGCTCCCCCTTCTGTAATTGCTTAAATAGAATAGACCTAACCAACCTTGATTTCAGCATCCCCGCACCCCCTAGGAACAGTTCTCGCACCCCTTGGGGGTGCGTGCACCCCAGGTTAAGAACCCCTGCTCTAAACAGAGGTCGGTAACTTTTTAAGCTACGCGTGCTTATTTACGTGCTATTTTCATGTGGATAGCTTCGCGTGACAACCCTTTTCTGGGTAATAGTGGTTTGTGCCAGCTGATATCAGTAGTAACTGAAAGAAGATAGATTTTGGCGTGTAGGATGGATTTAAAGAGTATTAAATGATAAACAACTGAAAACAAGCAATGTAACAGTTAAATTGGTACTTCAAAACAAAACACGCAAAAACCGTGCCAGGAGTTGCTGACCCTAACTCTAAACTCTTGAACTGTGAGGTGTGCAACTTAGAAAACCGCAGCCATCTGCTTGAACAAAGGGAAGAAGGTAGGTGCGGTTAGATAATTAATAATAGGGTAGAATATAAAGGAAACAAGATAGGTAAGATGTGCTATGTCTGTTTTTTATCGGATAGGAGTAGAAGAGTGTTATGTAATCTGTAATGTGGGCAGCAGTTGAAAATAATTTCCTGCATAAGACACTGTCGACTTTAATTAAAGTGTTCGAATCCTGAAAGTCACGAAGAAATCGTGAATGCTGAAAATATTACTCCTTTCTTCGACAAACATTTTATATTTATTGACAAAACTTTATGTTTATTTCAGTTAAGATGAAGGTCTTTATTTTGATGTTGGCATTCGTGGCAGCGGTCAGTGCGACCCAATATTATCCAGGTTAGATACCTATAGTAGGCCTATCAAAACTTTTGGTGCCTTATGATGCCTGCATTCGCTCAAACAGACAAAAAATGCGACATGAAACATGCAATAGCAAAAAGATGCTTCGTTTTGCATGCCTTCATTACTACTATTAAATTTGAACCGATTCGACGCGTGTCAACGATTTGCTACGATTTGCCATGGCTTATACCAGGTTACGCATTTTAACAATACATTAGAAAAAAGGCAGTAAGGCGGCACATCGCATCAAGTAATAATGCGCGACCTAGCTTGAGGTAGGATTCGAATCCACGACTGCAACATATCTGTGGGCTGACATCTATACCAACCGTGTTACGCAGACTCGGTGAAAGTTTGACTAAATTAAAGTCACAGAACCGCTTTCTACGTACACAACACAAGTTCCAATCTCGCCTGTATCCTCTTAAACGCCTGGGGTTGTGTAATTTATCCGAAAGTGTTTCGTTACAGTTTATAAAAGATTGAAAGGTAAAACAAGTATTTTACAAGTACTTGTACATACCATATATAATAGTTGCACTCAAGAAAAAAGTTGTCTTTCATAAAGACCTTTAACACCAAAGCAATGACTGAAGTGAGCACAAAGTTCATAGGTCAGCTGTTTCTTTTTCAGTTACTTACAACAATCTCGGATGTTGGGGCGACACTAGCAACAGAGCAATTCCTACGAGAGAAGGAGATGTTATTCTTGATGGCAGCTACCAAGCAAGATCCAACGCGATTTGCAAAATGCGCCAGAGTCGCTCACAACCACGGTGATGACGTATTTGCTGTACAGGTAACGTCATGAACCAACAAAATTTGGAAAAGTCTGTACAAATCTATAACTTGACTGTTAACGTATAAAGTTGACTGTTTATTGCTATTAAAATGACTTACTATGAGATATCTAAACAATGTGTTGAGAATAAAACAACTCCATTTTTTGGTCCTGTAGTGTAGTCATCAGTTCCTTATTTAAATAGAACCGCTTTCAATATTATGTTTGTTTTTCAGGCAGGTGGTTGGTGCGCCAGTTCATCCACAGCCCGTGATACTTACCGTAAATACGGTGAGAGCAACGCATGTGCAGCTGACGGTGAAGGTGGTGGCTTGGCCAATCAGGTTTACGAAATCAACTCCATTTCTGAAGGTAAGCCAGGAAAGCATTTATAGATTGCGTTTGGTCGGTAGCTCAATTAACCAAGTAATATTTTCTTGAAATTTTCGAAATGCCACTAAACCTAATTTTTTTTTTTTTTCACGGGGTTCGAACCCAGGACTCTCCCGGGGACGAATCCCGATAAGTTTTTGTTTTGTTTTTAGTCTCTCTTATCAAACTTGGTTGCTGGACTGATAAGTCCGATCGTGCCATTCCGACACTTGAGGGACTCGACCCAATCTTAGACGGTTTTTACGGCTCACGCCAGGAAGCGATGGCCAAATGTGTGCAAGCTGCGCATGCACGAGGATATAATGTGTTCGCGTTGCAAGCCGGTGGTTGGTGCGCTGGAGCACGTGACGCCGAACTGACTTACAAAAAATATGGAGCAAGCAGCAACTGTCCAAGTGATGGAGAAGGGGGCGGATTGGCCAATCAAGTTTACCGCATTCATGTCTTGAAAACCACGTAAGTGAGAATTTAAGCAAACCAAAGTGTTGTGATTGTCTAGGTTTTCCAATTAATACTGTAAAACATACTGTAAAAATTCTCACCTTGCTTGTTTTACAGAACCTACTAACGTTGAAAGCAAGCATGAGAAGCAAATAAATCCTCTTTACCGGCAATTTACTTCTTTCCTCTCTAATTAATAATTGTTGTACAACTACAACAATATCACACGAAGTTATGTGCCAATTTGAACAGCATTGAGGAAAATATAATTACTGCAAAACATATTTCTGATTTTGTGTTAGTTTGTAGATTTGGCTAAGATAAATACATTCATTACTGGGCTCAGCCCTGATCACAAGCGTCCTTGCAGACCAGCGATCACGACATTCTCCACATATAATTATCCCACAAGTCCAATAATCAAAGTACATCAGGCATATTAAAGGTCAGCACTGTAGTCTAGATGTTTTTAGTCTGTGCCTTGACATGTAAGAATGCTTTGGAGACCGTCTTGATTCGGCATAACGCCTTCAATAGGCCTGGCGTACTATGATTTGTAGGCTTGATGGGAAATCATATGCAGCTTAGAACTCAGTGCTTAAACCATGAGTCAAACTTTTCTGCAACTATAGTGACAACAATAAATATGATACTGTACAAGGTAAATAAGTGACCAAGATCATTTAACTTTCGAAGCTAAACATTCCCAAACTGTTTTATGGATACACCTTCTGCACCGCTATATGGTATTTTTAAAATTTGTTATTTTGCTGTACAAAACCTCTAGGGAATTAAAACACTAACTTTGATTATACATTAAAGCTGTTGGTACTTTCCAACTTATAAGTACATCACCTGAAAGGTCAATAACAATCTGCGAAGTATTTGAACAAGGCAATACAAATTTTTACACTAAAAAACGGACGTATTTGCTGGTTACGCTTTGATTTGTTCATGTTCACAATTATTGCTCTTCAAACAGATTTTGTATGTAAAATACTGGTGTTTTGATGTCCTACACTAGGCACCGTCATCGGAATATTTGCATGTTTTCATACACTAACTCAAATATAGTAACGAAAGCAGCCGCCAATGTTAGGTATTTGTGCTCTTTGCGCCACGTATCGAAATTAAGCGCGGCTGCCACGAGGTGGTGTTAGTAGATTTTTTATTTTACTCTCGTTTGCTGCCAAAAGCAGTCCTACTCATAACATTAAGTCGCAAAATAACTTTCTTGAAACAAGGTTTAAAATCCACGTAACGCAGAATGGTTCCAAGTAATGCATAAAACGCCTTTTTAATTTGAAATGTTGGGCTCCGAGGACCAATTTTGGCCCCGCTTACAACTCTGCCGTAGACTATTTAAATAAAACTATTGCGCGCAACAAAATGGACAACAGCATGGTAATTCTGTTTACAGCCAGATAAAAGAGCTAGCAAAAACTAAAGCACCAACCGGAACTAGTTTTGGTTCAGCAATTAATTGAATATAGGCTATACGGCTTTGCGATTCGGGTTCGGGCTTGATTCGAGCCTGACTTTATACGCTCGGGATAAATTCTGCCATTATATAGCCAATTGTGGGGCTAAAATTCGGACTTTGGTAAGGATATATTTCGGATTTTGGGTTTGTACTTGCAGTGCGGGATGGGATGGTGCTATGTTTGCTAATGAATCTCAAAATTTGATCAGGTACCACCGGCCTTAACGGCTATCTTCGTATAACCGATTGCGTTTAAACAACACACATGTGTTTAAAAGTCTGCTTAAACTGTTTAGAATATACTTAAACCGGGACTTAAACCTGAATGTTTACGTGTTTTTTGAAGATATGGTTTAAACAAAAGTTTCGCTATTATAACTAACGAATTAAAGATATCTAGTCACAAACATCCAAATATTTCGATGTAGCCGAACAACTAACTTAGGTTCATTTTTATTAGTAATTATTAGTAATTTTAAAGTCATGGAAACATCTTTTTACTGTTTTTAACCTTGGTTTTGCGGAAACTTTTAATTTGGCAGCATGAAAAAAAATTTACGTCCAGAACTATCTGTTTTTGCCTAATTAACAACAATTGTATTTTAGTTTTTTACTTTGAAATATGAGTTTTTAATTCTTTATGCGCTTACAAAGTACTTCTAACTCAGTAATGCTATTTCTCCTCCTAAATGTTTACGTTGGTACCTCAACGATTCGGACACTTTTTTTTCTCTCGTTGCAAGTTACGTTTACGCATCTTGTAACTTTTGAAAATTGACAGTTTGATTGTCATTTTGCATCTGGTTGTTAAAGCAGTTGTCAACAAATCTTTGTAAAGGCCAAATGTTCTGCAGCAAATGGGGGAGGGCGACCAGGCTCGCAAACTGATCCGCTGGTGGGTGCTACAGAGAAAGCGTATATTGCAGGGTTACTCAAAAGGCGGACCGAAATCTGAGCCCGAAACTGGCCCGAACCCGAACGTTTTTGCAAAGCTCGTTTAGGCCCGAAATTTTGATTAACAGGCCTATCCACGAAAGCCTTGCAACAAAGGATGAGAAAGAAAAACGAGAAAGACAAAAAACACAATGAACAATAGTAGACAATGGGGTAAACAATACGTTTTAGAGTAGGGTTGGCATTAAGTCAAAGCCACAGTTACTTAGCTGAGTGATTTTTTTTAATGGCGGACACTGAGTGATTTTTTTTAATGGCGAACGTAAAGTCAGGCCCGTTTTAAGCCCGTTTTCTCACAAATACCTAAGCCCGAACCCGGCCCGAACCCGGTTCGAACCCGGCCCGAACCCGAACCCGGCCCGAAAAGCCCGCCCCGACTTGCAACTCGGGTACCAATACTCTCGCGAGAAGTAAATTAATGCTTAGTGCCCAATTAAAGCTTTTGTTTTGCTGACAGAAACATTCGGCTTGAACAAATGTGTTTATCTTGGACCAAGTTTTCCCCCATTCCCTGCATAGACAAAATAGGCGAAGATATGTTGCACGTGCATTACTGACAGAAGTGTCCACACCTTTGGTATTTTTGCCTTTTCTATCTGGACATTTGACAGAACTAATTGAGTAGCCTGGTATATTTTATTCTACTTGCATTTTGTTCACGAGCACCTTAACGCAACAAACATAGTATTGCATCATGGTAATGTAAGGAGACATCTGCGCTTAAATATACTCTAAAGCAGTGGTTCTTAACCTGGGGTTCGCGGACCCCCAAGGGGTCCGTGAGATGGCTTTAGGGGGTCCACGGATGGAAATATGTTAAGTATCATTAACCAACAGAAGAATATTTTTAGGTTTCTCAACCGTTTTTACAATCCTGCATACGAGTGCACGCTGTTTTGCGCACCTTTATTGGGCCAAGAACATATACTTTTTGTAATTGTTTTTGCTATTGTGACATCATAACACACATGGACAATAGACTTTATAGGACAAGTGATTTGTGAAGTTGTATGTACCAGAAATATTATCAATTCGATGCGTTGGCCACTACAATACAGAAATGTCATTGATTTTAAAGGACTGTAAAGGCGGATTTAAATGCTTCTAAAGCAGGGCTTCCCAAACTGGGGGTCGCGACCCCGGAAGGGGTCGCTTAACAAACTTGAGGGGTCGCAGAGAGCTGTATGAATGTTGCAGAAAGTACTCGACACACTGGCGTAGAGTGCGGGGGTGTGGGGGTGCCGCACACCCCCCGGCCTTGACCATTACGTCACAATGTCATCTTTGTTCAAGTTACGTCGATTTTACAACGTTTTCAGCTAAGAGCAAACGAGCTTGTATTGACGCCATTAATCGAACAGACATCGGTTGAAACGCAACAATTGCAATTGTTTCGAAATACAAAGGCATTTTAATGCAACATAAACATGACATATAGAGTCATAGAGTAACGTTTAAGTACTGTTTGGGGAAATAAATTTCTCCACTGAAAATAGGTAAACTTTCTCTAATAAAACTAGGTAATAAATTTACGATTTTCAAGCAGTGTTTAATATCCGTTTGCAAAACACGGCCTAAACTTGGTCCAAGGTGACATCAGTTTAGGCGCCAACAATTATGCATGATTTCAAACATTCTTTACGAACGTGGTTATGTTCTCGACGCTCAGCAAACGTCCAAACCACACGAAGAAATTGTGACAAGTGCCTATTTGCAAAACAATGTGGCAGAAACTAAATGCTAAAATTAAGGTATCGGTGTTTGGACGTGTGAAGTAGTAGACTCCGAGTACCAGTCTTAGGTTGTTTTTAGTTTTTGCTCGAATTAGGCGTTTCAATAAATACAACAAACGTATTTTTCGCACTGTCTATCATATTATCCGTGAAGGGTCGCGGAAAATTTAAAGAGATTAAAAGGGGTCGCGGTCAAAAAAGTTTGGGAAGCCCTAAAGCATGAAAGTGTATAATGCAAGAAACGTGAAACATAAAAAGACTCATAGTAAATTGCGTTGGGGGTCCGCAGACTTACAAAATTCAGAAAAGGGGTCCGTGACTACAAAAAGGTTAAGAACCACTGCTCTAAAGTAATACTAAGAGTGAGAGAGCAGCAGTGAACAGGCCTGACAGGTTGGAATATCGCTGGAGAAGCAAGTGGCCTTGAAGGCAAGGCGACTAGGTTTGTCAACATGGGTGGATTCCAGCCAGTTTAATATTGGAGGTAGGTAAACAACGATCAGCGAAAAACAAACCCTCCCCAACACCACGGAATTCTAGTTATATGTCCAAAGGCGTTAGGGAGAAAATAAAGGATTCTCCGAAATCTTAAACGGCACACTAACGAAATAAGTTATCTTTTCGTGGCACACTTTGAGGGCCGACCACACAAACATTGTCAAAGGAAAAATAATTTGCAACTTTGTTGGTAAATTAGACTTCATTTTTTTTTCAAAAAAAAAAATTAGGAAAAATAAGCTTTTAACGTTGCTATGCATGCCCTGTTTCATGATTAGGTCATTTTTGCACTTTAACAAAACACTTTTTGCACTTTAAAATCGCAAGCATTTCGCAGCACACTTGGAAATCTGTCACGGTGCACTTCATGTGCCGCGGCAAACATTTGGAGAATCACTGCTCTAAACTTTTGAACTCTGGGGTGTGTAAATTAGATAACCGCAATCATCTGCTTGAACAAAGGGAAGAAGGTCAGGATGGTAGGGTAATTATTGATAGGGTACAATATAAAGGTCAGCAAGTTAAGACTTGTAATGGATAGATATTTTTCATAGGATTAGAAATTGGCGAGTGTTTTGTGATCTATAATGCGGGTTAAAATTTATAATAATTCTTTGTATAACACACTCTTTACTGTGAAACTCCCCGAAGCTTAAAAGTGATGCAGAATAATTAAAGCGACTGCAAAAAATATTACCCCGTTTGTTCGACAAACATTTTACATTTTTTGACAATAATTTTATGTTTATTTAAGTAAAAATGAAGATCATTGTTTTGATGTTGGCATTCGTAGGAGTGGTCAGTGCGACCTATTACTATCCAGGTAAAATACTCAGTAAGCCTAACGTAATATGTGGTTCCCTTTATATAATGTCTGTATATGCCCCAACAGACAGAAATGTGTCATGCTTCACTAATGCTGGCAAAATGATTTTACGACTTATTTAGGCAATTAAATTTTCTAGTAGAAGTTTTAGCCGATTTGAGAGTTCCGAAATTTGTATCTGTCAAGGATTTTCTACGAATAAGTCTTTTTAACAGACTGTTAAGTAGGCTGGGCGCTTTTTCAATTACACGAAAGGCAGTGCGGTGGGCGTGCAAGGCCTTGTACCGCATCAAAGCGTCCTTGGGATTTGAACCCACGACCGGTGCCCATCGTTGGGTTGACGTCTACCAACTGAGCTACGCAGACTAGGAGAAACGCCTAACAAAATTTAAGTCACACGTAAGAACCGCGGCCGTCTAAATACGCATTAAATACGCATTATAGTTGCACTCAAGATCGGATTAAACTTCGTAAAGCCTATTCCTACTAAATATGACTAAAATTTCACACGTTAGCTATTTCGTGTTTAGTAACCTACAACAATCTCGGATGTTGGAGAGACTCTAGCACCAGAGCAATTCCTACGAGAGAAGGAGATCCTATTCTTGATGGCAGCTACGAAGCAAGATTGAACGCGATCGCAAAATGTGCCAGAGTCGCTCACAACCACGGCAATGATGTTTTTGCTGTACAGGTAACCTCAAAAACCGACACTATTTTGAAAAGTCCGACTACTTACAAAATTGAAATAATCGAAATACCTTAAAAAAATTAGGTGTTGAGAGTTAAAAAACTCCATTTTTGATCCGTTTTAAAACGACAGCCATCACCATTTTATTTTTGACAGAACGGAGGCTGGTGCGGCAGTTCATCCACAGCCCGTGATACTTACCGTAAATATGGTGGGAGTGGTGGATGTGGGGCTGACGGTGAAGGTGGCGGTTGGGCAAATCAGGTTTACGAAATCGACTCAATTTCAGAAGGTGAACTAGGAAAGCGTTTTTACATTTGTTACATTTCTATCACTAACGTTAAATGTTTGGCTATTTTAATCACGATCGTTTTGTTTTTAGTCTCTCTTATCAATCTCGGCTGCTGGACTGATACATCAGATCGTGCCATTCCGACACTTGAAGGACTCGACCCAATCCTAGACGGACGTTACGACTCGCGCAAGGAGGCGATCGCCAAATGTGTGCAAGCTGCGCATGCGCGAGGCTATGACGTTATTGCACTGCAAGACGGTGGTTGGTGCGCTGGAGCACGCGACGCCGAACTGACTTACAAAAAATATGGAGCTAGCAGCAACTGTGCAAGTGACGGCAAAGGGGGACCATGGGCCAATCAAGTCTACTACGTTCGTGTCTTGAAAACCACGTAAGTAAAAATGTTGGCAAACTCAAGTGTTCTGATGGTCTATAGTCAGGCTTGCCATACCGTCCTTATTTCTAAGATTTGTCCTTATTTTCAGGGGCTTTGTCTTAGAAAAGTTTACTGTCCTTATTTCTTAGAAATGTCTTTATTTTTGACTTGAGTCCTTCTTTTGTCTTATTTTCAACAATTACAAGTCAAATCCCTGCTACAAGTAAAAGTAAACCTATAGACCTGAGCTGCTGTGAGATGCACAAAGTATTTTTCTACGAACAAGGAGTTGCAGGAACATATTGTTTCTGGCAATAAATATGGCATATGTTATGTCATGGCTCGTAAAACTGCAAAGATTTGTTTAAAAACGTTTGTTTCAATTCGTATGCAAGTTTAATTTTTTGGTTGTCCTTATTTTTGGTTTCAAGTCGATGGCCCCGTCTATAGTAGTGGTTCTCAAACTTTTTTTTATTTTCGGGGCCAAACGGTATTTTTTAGTGTGTAAGGAGCCGCAAAAAATGAGACCTTAGAAAATTAACAAAGATTATTACCTTGAAAGCTAACATAGTAATCTTTGTTGGTTTTCTGAGGTCTGGTGCGAGCCGCAAAATAAGTAGCTGGGAGCCGTATGCGTCCCTGAGAGCAGCGGTTGAGAATCACTGATCTATAGGTTATAAATCACTGATCTAACCAAAGTAATAAAAAATCACTGATCTAACCAAAGTTATAAAATTTTAATTTAAAAAAATTAACTAGGCTATCTTTTAAGGTAATGATACTAAAGTATTCACGAAATGCTTTACCACCACAGTAACAAATTTGACTCGACGCAAGTATTTACATTTGCTTGTTTTACAGAACCTACTAATGATGAAAGCATGAGAAGAAAGTATATCTTTAATTCATTTTCTTCCACTCTAATAATAATTAATTGTTGTGCAATTACAACTGTAGCGATTGTGAAATAATTTGTGCCAATTCTGCAATACGATATTAGCTTGTTTCGACTTGCCATCTCAAAGTTCCCTGAAAATCAAATAGGTCAACGGTTTAAATTAACTGGATTGCCACATTATGTTTGAACTTAGTAATATTTCCTGTCGCAATTGATTATAATGTGTATGCGACTTTTTTGATCTGGGTTTACGAGTTTTGACCGTATGTTTCGACGTGTTCTGTGATTATACGCTGCTTTGTGTAAGAATTGATGTGTACAATTTAACGCGTTTGTCCGTATATTATCAATGTATATCCGTTTATTATCAGTATATTGAGTACTTATAAATTGCACTGGTTCATACCAACCCTTTTTGTGCCTTTCTTTTGTTCTGGCTTTATCTTCTGTTCTATTCAGAAGTAATAAACAGACGAACCGAAGTGCAACGCACCTGTGTGAAGTTTCCAGGGCTCTGTTTAGGAGGAGAGAAAGCCAGTACTTGGTTAATTTCTATGACACGATTATAACCTTGAGACTTATTAGCGAACATAAACGTAAACCTATATCAAGACTGCCCTCACCACAAAACTGTATTCCACTAAGTAGACTTGATGGATCAATATTTGTAGCCTAAAACTCAATGCATATATGCTTACAAGCAAAATCTTCTCAAAAACTACACACAGAACAAAATAAGTACTGTACAAAGTGGAAAAGTGGTCAATAACTTTGAAGATTGAGGTCTTACAACTATGCGTGTTCAAGATTGGATATGAAACGCTCCAGATATTTGGTTGTTTTGTTGTTTATTCCACATATATGTGGAATTCCATATTCCATATATATATACACCATTATTCCATATATATATATATAAATCTAAACATAATGTCTGTTATTTCAAATATTGTTTACCAACGTTCAACGATCGGGCATAAAGGTAGTTAGAAGCTATTGACAAATTGGGCGTCGAGCATAATAAATGTCCAACTTAACGACCTGCGATTTAGTAACTGCCCAACGACTGCGCCTATGAGGGACCAACGTGGTCTTAGTAAACACAAAAAGTTTGTACACTTTGAGAAAATACCGTTACTGCAAGGCAAACATTATTTAGGGCGTTGGACAAGATGCCAAACGGGTCGTTTGAATTCCAACGGTTTGTTGCTAATAAACAACGGCCAAACATTTCACTAAGTGGAAATTCCATGATATCAGCACAAATTAATAAAACTCAATATTAATACGTTACAAACTTTTAATGCTAAAAATTACATTGTGCTTGTAAATACATTTAATGAACATTAACGTTAAAAAGGTATGATTTAAAAACGCTACAAGCGTAAGAAAATACACAAAACTAATAAGTTTGCATTTAGTGAAACGAAAACCGCATTCTTTAAACATTCAAAAACGTATCCTTGCATTCCCTGGAGGGACGTGAAGGGTTCGCAAGAGGGGCGCAGCACAAATCTGGAACTTATTTCGAACTTATTGTTTTGAAATTAAAGTAAACGCTGCATTACTAAAATGGATGTCTAGTTGTACTATGTCGGGGGTCACCATACTTTTGTCACTGTTGGCCGGATACGTTTTATAATGATTCGCAAGGGCCGCATGGTTTACACGCCCTAGCGCCGACTTTCCAAACTTAGCCCACCATGCGATTTTTATAGGGGCGCCAATATATGGTCTTTCTAAAAGCCTATTTAAAATCTTTTAAATTGTATAGTTAGTCTCATCTTACAAGTAATGCCTGTATAATACGTCACAAGTAACAAAAAAAGCAACTGTCTTCGCATAATTAACTCTGCTTGTTTTGCCTGTGATGTAATAAACTGGCCTTGAATCTGTACTGACCCTTTACGGGTAGACAATATAGAACACTTCCGTATATCTGACTCCTAAATTAAACAAACTAATGCTCTTACACTAAACCTAAATGACGTCACACTAAAGCAACATTCCCAAATCTATATGTTCGACAAAGCACGAAACAACAGCGCCATTTGCGGTTGAAAACGCAACACCAATGTTACAACGCCAGCATGTGCCCTCTTATGCGCTCTGTTATCTGTTATAGAAACTTAATGCACTGATTTGAAACCTGCAAGATGCAAACTTTTATAGCGCTTAGGTCACCTGTTGTTATGCCAGCGTAGTTGTAAAAACGTACGCCCGAGAAGGTTAGCTAAGTTCTAAACCGTAATTATTTTTTAAATTGCTTTACAGAAACATCAAATGTAACATGGCTGGAAGCCGTTTAAGACATGGTTCTCGTTAACACGTAAAAAGCGATATACAACGATAGCCTTAAGCAAGTATAGGCCTATGACCAGTGCGGTGATTAGAAAACAGGTTTAAACAGGTTTAATAGCCGGTCAAGCTTTTGTGTAGAAAAAAGACGAGGTTTGGCCGAGTTTGACCGGGGAAATATACGTCACGATAAATGCATGCAAGTAAATGTTTTGAATTAAACTTCCAAAGTCCGATATGTTTTAAATGAAAAGTCCAAGGTCCGATACAGATCAATCCTGGGCATGGCAATCCTTTAAAAGTAGGTAATACCACTTATCAGGGGCGGCTCATGCGAGGGGGCTGCGGAGCTGCAGCACCCCCTAGATATTTTTACCTAATATTCCCACCACAATATTACAGATAATTTTCATTAGATTCTTTTTTTATTCTTTAGCAATACATAATAAGTATAATTTCCACCTTTATCGGCATTTTTTTCCTTTAAAAAAAAAATTATTGCATTAATATGTTATCTATGGCGGAGCTGCAGCTCCAGTTTCGTGACGTTTCATGACGTTTTCAGTTGTGCGCATGCGCACTTAGAAAAGCTACATGCCGGGCGAAATAGGCGAGAGGGGGCTGTGGCTCGCGCAGCCCCTCCCGTGACGTAGCGCTAGTTGTGTTGTCTGCTTCGCGTCAGTGAGCTCCAAAGCCAAACCCGTGTATTCTTAAGTTCGGCAGTGAGTAGAGTACAGTTAAATAATTATTTTGCCATCTTATAATTTATTTGTTTGAAGGTTAGTCGTGACTTTTTAAGACGACTGTAAGTGGGTTTCAGTTTTTGCAGTTATCATTGAATTAAATAAGTGTATGTAACACTTTGAAAAAGAAAAAAAGGTCATCTAACACCTTGAAAAGTCACGATTAACCTTTATAATAAATAACTGAATTAAAAAGTTTTAAGAAAATATGGGATAAAACATCTGCTGCTCCAATGCCATGCAGGAATAAGCACCAACAAGAAATACTCAGTTTTAGTTCTTAATGCTACTAAAGAAAAAAAAAATTTGTGACTGTGAACTTAAATGCCTCACTGAAATTCAGGCAATATCAAACGCAGAACAAACAATTGCAGAAGCAACAGGAATTTTGAAACACCTAAGTGAAGACAATTTAAAGTTTTGGTTTCCTAACACACCATGTGGAGAGTATTTGCAACCAAGTGCAATCATGTGTATTGATATAATGGACATGTACTGTTTGTCTAATCAGTAGCTGCTAAATTGCTTCACCGGAAGTGTTTCTTAAGAATGAACATTCTACAGACAAGATAGTAGTGACCACCAAGCACATCCTATTGTTGACAAAGAAAAACTAGATGTTTCTGTAGATCTGATGTTCAAAATTACTTCAAAAATAATCTAGATGATGTTTTGACAAGTGAAATTACTAGGATGAAAAATCCTTTTTGCTGTTTCCATGATTCTTTCAAAGGCAAAACAGTTCTTTTTAACACTGAAAATGATGCAAACCTTTGTTAGGAACACCATTATTTTCAAAAGACTAGTACTAATAGAACAACAGTTTCTTAGTTGTCATTTGGAATCAAGAAAGAAGCTATCAATTATTTTGCCCAAACTATAACTTTATGAGAACACCATTATTTTCCAAAGACTTGCACTTGCAGTGCTAGTACTAATAGAAAAACAGTTTCTTAGCTGTCATTTGGAATCAAGAAAGAAGCTATCAATTATTTTGCCCAAACTATAACTTTATGGTTCATTTTGGTTGTAAAAAGGAAGCACAAGGTTTAATAATATGTGTTAAATTTAAGTGAGAGTGTTGTAAATTTTAAAGCTTGAAGGAGTTTTGCACTTAAAAAAAGCAATTATAAGCTATTTGCCAGCAAATAAAGCAGCAAGTATAGCAGTTAAGAATCTGAAGGACAAATAATAGTCTGCCCACAAAAATTCAAAAAAAGATGTCAAAATAAACCAGTTCTGACACAAATGTAATGTGGTTGTTAAATTTGACAGTTATGATACCATTAAACAGCTGTATGGCTAGTTTTTTTGTGTGACAATAATCTGTGACGTGTCATAGAATATGTTGAAAACGCTGACTGTGACTATAAGTTACTTAAATAAAACATGACCATTTTTTTAAATGTTGTCTAACTGAAATACTTCGACCTTTTTCGACTCATTTCTTTTTTCTTATTGTTTTGTTATATTCTTGTTGTGTTTTAACGTATTTACAACCGCTTCGTTTCGAGTCTGTGTCACGTGCGTTTTTGTGCCACATTATTACTGTATGTTATGGTGTTTGGCCCGTCGCTGTGCAAGTAAACAAAATACACAAATGATACCGTCTGCTGTTTAAATTACGTCACAATGGAGTTGCTAATTAAGATTTGTATTAAGGTACCTGCAGCTAACAAGGCCCATTAAAAAACTATTGCGTATAACTAAAAAACCATTTAACCGTTCCAGGCCAAATTCGGCATGATTGATGCAGAGGTTGATATTAAACATCCATTAGATTTTGAGGACGTTATCAAGTTCTGTTTTTGTAGAATAACAGTTTAAAAAAAAAATTAAAACTTGGGCCTTAATACAAACCTATGCTGTTAATAAAGCCCAACATTTTCATGTTTTTGAAAATAGTCTAGAAACCAATCAGACTCAATTATACTTTGCTTCAGTCAAATAAAAGTTCAAACAAGCAACGTTATTAACTCATATTACACATATACTGTTAACTAAGACATATAACTGTTAATCTGAAGGTACTAAAAAAAGAATAAGCGACCCCTTGATATTTGATAACCAAAAATACTAAATGAAAGATTACTTCCACAAACATCTTATTCGGACTTTTTATCTCCCTAAGAAAGCAAAAAAGCAAATTTTGTGCATATCAGTCGCCTTTAGTATAAAAGACACTTGAGAAAATGACAAATTATCGTTGGGCCTTATTGCAAGCAATGGCTGACAAACAAAACCGTAATAAAATTTATTTGAAGTAATTCTTTTTTCCAGATCGGATAATGCTCCAATTATTTCAAACATTCTTTACGAACGTGGTTATGTTCTCGACGCTCAGCAAACGTCCAAACCACACGAAGAAATTGTGACAAGTGCCTATTTGCAAAACAATGTGGCAGAAACTAAATGCTAAAATTAAGGTATCGGTGTTTGGACGTGTGAAGTAGTAGACTCCGAGTACCAGTCTTAGGTTGTTTTTAGTTTTTGCTCGAATTAGGCGTTTCAATAAATACAACAAACGTATTTTTCGCACTGTCTATCATATTATCCGTGAAGGGTCGCGGAAAATTTAAAGAGATTAAAAGGGGTCGCGGTCAAAAAAGTTTGGGAAGCCCTAAAGCATGAAAGTGTATAATGCAAGAAACGTGAAACATAAAAAGACTCATAGTAAATTGCGTTGGGGATCCGCAGACTTACAAAATTCAGAAAAGGGGTCCGTGACTACAAAAAGGTTAAGAACCACTGCTCTAAAGTAATACTAAGAGTGAGAGAGCAGCAGTGAACAGGCCTGACAGGTTGGAATATCGCTGGAGAAGCAAGTGGCCTTGAAGGCAAGGCGACTAGGTTTGTCAACATGGGTGGATTCCAGCCAGTTTAATATTGGAGGTAGGTAAACAACGATCAGCGAAAAACAAACCCTCCCCAACACCACGGAATTCTAGTTATATGTCCAAAGGCGTTAGGAAGAAAATAAAGGATTCTCCGAAATCTTAAACGGCACACTAACGAAATAAGTTATCTTTTCGTGGCACACTTTGAGGGCCGACCACACAAACATTGTCAAAGGAAAAATAATTTGCAACTTTGTTGGTAAATTAGACTTCATTTTTTTTCAAAAAAAAAATTAGGAAAAATAAGCTTTTAACGTTGCTATGCATGCCCTGTTTCATGATTAGGTCATTTTTGCACTTTAACAAAACACTTTTTGCACTTTAAAATCGCAAGCATTTCGCAGCACACTTGGAAATCTGTCACGGTGCACTTCATGTGCCGCGGCAAACATTTGGAGAATCACTGCTCTAAACTTTTGAACTCTGGGGTGTGTAAATTAGATAACCGCAATCATCTGCTTGAACAAAGGGAAGAAGGTCAGGATGGTAGGGTAATTATTGATAGGGTACAATATAAAGGTCAGCAAGTTAAGACTTGTAATGGATAGATATTTTTCATAGGATTAGAAATTGGCGAGTGTTTTGTGATCTATAATGCGGGTTAAAATTTATAATAATTCTTTGTATAACACACTCTTTACTGTGAAACTGCCCGAAGCTTAAAAGTGATGCAGAATAATTAAAGCGACTGCAAAAAATATTACCCCGTTTGTTCGACAAACATTTTACATTTTTTGACAATAATTTTATGTTTATTTAAGTAAAAATGAAGATCATTGTTTTGATGTTGGCATTCGTAGGAGTGGTCAGTGCGACCTATTACTATCCAGGTAAAATACTCAGTAAGCCTAACGTAATATGTGGTTCCCTTTATATAATGTCTGTATATGCCCCAACAGACAGAAATGTGTCATGCTTCACTAATGCTGGCAAAATGATTTTACGACTTATTTAGGCAATTAAATTTTCTAGTAGAAGTTTTAGCCGATTTGAGAGTTCCGAAATTTGTATCTGTCAAGGATTTTCTACGAATAAGTCTTTTTAACAGACTGTTAAAAGTAGGCTGGGCGCTTTTTCAATTACACGAAAGGCAGTGCGGTGGGCGTGCAAGGCCTTGTACCGCATCAAAGCGTCCTTGGGATTTGAACCCACGACCGGTGCCCATCGTTGGGTTGACGTCTACCAACTGAGCTACGCAGACTAGGAGAAACGCCTAACAAAATTTAAGTCACACGTAAGAACCGCGGCCGTCTAAATACGCATTAAATACGCATTATAGTTGCACTCAAGATCGGATTAAACTTCGTAAAGCCTATTCCTACTAAATATGACTAAAATTTCACACGTTAGCTATTTCGTGTTTAGTAACCTACAACAATCTCGGATGTTGGAGAGACTCTAGCACCAGAGCAATTCCTACGAGAGAAGGAGATCCTATTCTTGATGGCAGCTACGAAGCAAGATTGAACGCGATCGCAAAATGTGCCAGAGTCGCTCACAACCACGGCAATGATGTTTTTGCTGTACAGGTAACCTCAAAAACCGACACTATTTTGAAAAGTCCGACTACTTACAAAATTGAAATAATCGAAATACCTTAAAAAAATTAGGTGTTGAGAGTTAAAAAACTCCATTTTTGATCCGTTTTAAAACGACAGCCATCACCATTTTATTTTTGACAGAACGGAGGCTGGTGCGGCAGTTCATCCACAGCCCGTGATACTTACCGTAAATATGGTGGGAGTGGTGGATGTGGGGCTGACGGTGAAGGTGGCGGTTGGGCAAATCAGGTTTACGAAATCGACTCAATTTCAGAAGGTGAACTAGGAAAGCGTTTTTACATTTGTTACATTTCTATCACTAACGTTAAATGTTTGGCTATTTTAATCACGATCGTTTTGTTTTTAGTCTCTCTTATCAATCTCGGCTGCTGGACTGATACATCAGATCGTGCCATTCCGACACTTGAAGGACTCGACCCAATCCTAGACGGACGTTACGACTCGCGCAAGGAGGCGATCGCCAAATGTGTGCAAGCTGCGCATGCGCGAGGCTATGACGTTATTGCACTGCAAGACGGTGGTTGGTGCGCTGGAGCACGCGACGCCGAACTGACTTACAAAAAATATGGAGCTAGCAGCAACTGTGCAAGTGACGGCAAAGGGGGACCATGGGCCAATCAAGTCTACTACGTTCGTGTCTTGAAAACCACGTAAGTAAAAATGTTGGCAAACTCAAGTGTTCTGATGGTCTATAGTCAGGCTTGCCATACCGTCCTTATTTTCAGGGGCTTTGTCTTAGAAAAGTTTACTGTCCTTATTTCTTAGAAATGTCTTTATTTTTGACTTGAGTCCTTCTTTTGTCTTATTTTCAACAATTACAAGTCAAATCCCTGCTACAAGTAAAAGTAAACCTATAGACCTGAGCTGCTGTGAGATGCACAAAGTATTTTTCTACGAACAAGGAGTTGCAGGAACATATTGTTTCTGGCAATAAATATGGCATATGTTATGTCATGGCTCGTAAAACTGCAAAGATTTGTTTAAAAACGTTTGTTTCAATTCGTATGCAAGTTTAATTTTTTGGTTGTCCTTATTTTTGGTTTCAAGTCGATAGTAGTGGTTCTCAAACTTTTTTTTATTTTCGGGGCCAAACGGTATTTTTTAGTGTGTAAGGAGCCGCAAAAAATGAGACCTTAGAAAATTAACAAAGATTATTACCTTGAAAGCTAACATAGTAATCTTTGTTGGTTTTCTGAGGTCTGGTGCGAGCCGCAAAATAAGTAGCTGGGAGCCGTATGCGTCCCTGAGAGCAGCGGTTGAGAATCACTGATCTATAGGTTATAAATCACTGATCTAACCAAAGTAATAAAAAATCACTGATCTAACCAAAGTTATAAAATTTTAATTTAAAAAAATTAACTAGGCTATCTTTTAAGGTAATGATACTAAAGTATTCACGAAATGCTTTACCACCACAGTAACAAATTTGACTCGACGCAAGTATTTACATTTGCTTGTTTTACAGAACCTACTAATGATGAAAGCATGAGAAGAAAGTATATCTTTAATTCATTTCCTTCCACTCTAATAATAATTAATTGTTGTGCAATTACAACTGTAGCGATTGTGAAATAATTTGTGCCAATTCTGCAATACGATATTAGCTTGTTTCGACTTGCCATCTCAAAGTTCCCTGAAAATCAAATAGGTCAACGGTTTAAATTAACTGGATTGCCACATTATGTTTGAACTTAGTAATATTTCCTGTCGCAATTGATTATAATGTGTATGCGACTTTTTTGATCTGGGTTTACGAGTTTTGACCGTATGTTTCGACGTGTTCTGTGATTATACGCTGCTTTGTGTAAGAATTGATGTGTACAATTTAACGCGTTTGTCCGTATATTATCAATGTATATCCGTTTATTATCAGTATATTGAGTACTTATAAATTGCACTGGTTCATACCAACCCTTTTTGTGCCTTTCTTTTGTTCTGGCTTTATCTTCTGTTCTATTCAGAAGTAATAAACAGACGAACCGAAGTGCAACGCACCTGTGTGAAGTTTCCAGGGCTCTGTTTAGGAGGAGAGAAAGCCAGTACTTGGTTAATTTCTATGACACGATTATAACCTTGAGACTTATTAGCGAACATAAACGTAAACCTATATCAAGACTGCCCTCACCACAAAACTGTATTCCACTAAGTAGACTTGATGGATCAATATTTGTAGCCTAAAACTCAATGCATATATGCTTACAAGCAAAATCTTCTCAAAAACTACACACAGAACAAAATAAGTACTGTACAAAGTGGAAAAGTGGTCAATAACTTTGAAGATTGAGGTCTTACAACTATGCGTGTTCAAGATTGGATATGAAACGCTCCAGATATTTGGTTGTTTTGTTGTTTATTCCACATATATGTGGAATTCCATATTCCATATATATATACACCATTATTCCATATATATATATATATAAATCTAAACATAATGTCTGTTATTTCAAATATTGTTTACCAACGTTCAACGATCGGGCATAAAGGTAGTTAGAAGCTATTGACAAATTGGGCGTCGAGCATAATAAATGTCCAACTTAACGACCTGCGATTTAGTAACTGCCCAACGACTGCGCCTATGAGGGACCAACGTGGTCTTAGTAAACACAAAAAGTTTGTACACTTTGAGAAAATACCGTTACTGCAAGGCAAACATTATTTAGGGCGTTGGACAAGATGCCAAACGGGTCGTTTGAATTCCAACGGTTTGTTGCTAATAAACAACGGCCAAACATTTCACTAAGTGGAAATTCCATGATATCAGCACAAATTAATAAAACTCAATATTAATACGTTACAAACTTTTAATGCTAAAAATTACATTGTGCTTGTAAATACATTTAATGAACATTAACGTTAAAAAGGTATGATTTAAAAACGCTACAAGCGTAAGAAAATACACAAAACTAATAAGTTTGCATTTAGTGAAACGAAAACCGCATTCTTTAAACATTCAAAAACGTATCCTTGCATTCCCTGGAGGGACGTGAAGGGTTCGCAAGAGGGGCGCAGCACAAATCTGGAACTTATTTCGAACTTATTGTTTTGAAATTAAAGTAAACGCTGCATTACTAAAATGGATGTCTAGTTGTACTATGTCGGGGGTCACCATACTTTTGTCACTGTTGGCCGGATACGTTTTATAATGATTCGCAAGGGCCGCATGGTTTACACGCCCTAGCGCCGACTTTCCAAACTTAGCCCACCATGCGATTTTTATAGGGGCGCCAATATATGGTCTTTCTAAAAGCCTATTTAAAATCTTTTAAATTGTATAGTTAGTCTCATCTTACAAGTAATGCCTGTATAATACGTCACAAGTAACAAAAAAAGCAACTGTCTTCGCATAATTAACTCTGCTTGTTTTGCCTGTGATGTAATAAACTGGCCTTGAATCTGTACTGACCCTTTACGGGTAGACAATATAGAACACTTCCGTATATCTGACTCCTAAATTAAACAAACTAATGCTCTTACACTAAACCTAAATGACGTCACACTAAAGCAACATTCCCAAATCTATATGTTCGACAAAGCACGAAACAACAGCGCCATTTACGGTTGAAAACGCAACACCAATGTTACAACGCCAGCATGTGCCCTCTTATGCGCTCTGTTATCTGTTATAGAAACTTAATGCACTGATTTGAAACCTGCAAGATGCAAACTTTTATAGCGCTTAGGTCACCTGTTGTTATGCCAGCGTAGTTGTAAAAACGTAGAGAAGGTTAGCTAAGTTCTAAACCGTAATTATTTTTTAAATTGCTTTACAGAAACATCAAATGTAACATGGCTGGAAGCCGTTTAAGACATGGTTCTCGTTAACACGTAAAAAGCGATATACAACGATAGCCTTAAGCAAGTATAGGCCTATGACCAGTGCGGTGATTAGAAAACAGGTTTAAACAGGTTTAATAGCCGGTCAAGCTTTTGTGTAGAAAAAAGACGAGGTTTGGCCGAGTTTGACCGGGGAAATATACGTCACGATAAATGCATGCAAGTAAATGTTTTGAATTAAACTTCCAAAGTCCGATATGTTTTAAATGAAAAGTCCAAGGTCCGATACAGATCAATCCTGGGCATGGCAATCCTTTAAAAGTAGGTAATACCACTTATCAGGGGCGGCTCATGCGAGGGGGCTGCGGAGCTGCAGCACCCCCTAGATATTTTTACCTAATATTCCCACCACAATATTACAGATAATTTTCATTAGATTCTTTTTTTTATTCTTTAGCAATACATAATAAGTATAATTTCCACCTTTATCGGCATTTTTTTTCCTTTAAAAAAA
Organism: Phallusia mammillata; assembly: GCF_965637545.1. NCBI lineage: Eukaryota > Metazoa > Chordata > Ascidiacea > Phlebobranchia > Ascidiidae > Phallusia > Phallusia mammillata. The sequence goes on along the minus strand of NC_137256.1, from coordinate 10,799,988 downwards.
AATTATTGCATTAATATGTTATCTATGGCGGAGCTGCAGCTCCAGTTTCGTGACGTTTCATGACGTTTTCAGTTGTGCGCATGCGCACTTAGAAAAGCTACATGCCGGGCGAAATAGGCGAGAGGGGGCTGTGGCTCGCGCAGCCCCTCCCGTGACGTAGCGCTAGTTGTGTTGTCTGCTTCGCGTCAGTGAGCTCCAAAGCCAAACCCGTGTATTCTTAAGTTCGGCAGTGAGTAGAGTACAGTTAAATAATTATTTTGCCATCTTATAATTTATTTGTTTGAAGGTTAGTCGTGACTTTTTAAGACGACTGTAAGTGGGTTTCAGTTTTTGCAGTTATCATTGAATTAAATAAGTGTATGTAACACTTTGAAAAAGAAAAAAAGGTCATCTAACACCTTGAAAAGTCACGATTAACCTTTATAATAAATAACTGAATTAAAAAGTTTTAAGAAAATATGGGATAAAACATCTGCTGCTCCAATGCCATGCAGGAATAAGCACCAACAAGAAATACTCAGTTTTAGTTCTTAATGCTACTAAAGAAAAAAAAAATTTGTGACTGTGAACTTAAATGCCTCACTGAAATTCAGGCAATATCAAACGCAGAACAAACAATTGCAGAAGCAACAGGAATTTTGAAATACCGAAGTGAAGACAATTTAAAGTTTTGGTTTCCTAACACACCATGTGGAGAGTATTTGCAACCAAGTGCAATCATGTGTATTGATATAATGGACATGTACTGTTTGTCTAAACAGTAGCTGCTAAATTGCTTCACCGGAAGTGTTTCTTAAGAATGAACATTCTACAGACAAGATAGTAGTGACCACCAAGCACATCCTATTGTTGACAAAGAAAAACTAGATGTTTCTGTAGATCTGATGTTCAAAATTACTTCAAAAATAATCTAGATGATGTTTTGACAAGTGAAATTACTAGGATGAAAAATCCTTTTTGCTGTTTCCATGATTCTTTCAAAGGCAAAACAGTTCTTTTTAACACTGAAAATGATGCAAACCTTTGTTAGGAACACCATTATTTTCAAAAGACTAGTACTAATAGAACAACAGTTTCTTAGTTGTCATTTGGAATCAAGAAAGAAGCTATCAATTATTTTGCCCAAACTATAACTTTATGAGAACACCATTATTTTCCAAAGACTTGCACTTGCAGTGCTAGTACTAATAGAAAAACAGTTTCTTAGCTGTCATTTGGAATCAAGAAAGAAGCTATCAATTATTTTGCCCAAACTATAACTTTATGGTTCATTTTGGTTGTAAAAAGGAAGCACAAGGTTTAATAATATGTGTTAAATTTAAGTGAGAGTGTTGTAAATTTTAAAGCTTGAAGGAGTTTTGCACTTAAAAAAAGCAATTATAAGCTATTTGCCAGCAAATAAAGCAGCAAGTATAGCAGTTAAGAATCTGAAGGACAAATAATAGTCTGCCCACAAAAATTCAAAAAAAGATGTCAAAATAAACCAGTTCTGACACAAATGTAATGTGGTTGTTAAATTTGACAGTTATGATACCATTAAACAGCTGTATGGCTAGTTTTTTTGTGTGACAATAATCTGTGACGTGTCATAGAATATGTTGAAAACGCTGACTGTGACTATAAGTTACTTAAATAAAACATGACCATTTTTTTAAATGTTGTCTAACTGAAATACTTCGACCTTTTTCGACTCATTTCTTTTTTCTTATTGTTTTGTTATATTCTTGTTGTGTTTTAACGTATTTACAACCGCTTCGTTTCGAGTCTGTGTCACGTGCGTTTTTGTGCCACATTATTACTGTATGTTATGGTGTTTGGCCCGTCGCTGTGCAAGTAAACAAAATACACAAATGATACCGTCTGCTGTTTAAATTACGTCACAATGGAGTTGCTAATTAAGATTTGTATTAAGCTTACTTGTTTTGCTACACAAAACAATGGCTAGAAAACTAACAATGTAGCTTTTCTATATATTGCCAACTTATGGAGCAGCACCCCCACAAATTTTAGGCACGAGCCGCCACTGCCACTTATACATACATGTTATGACAGTAAACTTTCGTAAGGAGTAGAATGTTTTTTAAATGTAACAAAGTTATCAATACGATTTGGCGAACCAAATAGGGTCGTCCGGCCCTTTTGTTTGCAATTTCGCATTAGAGATTGCCTTGACTTTTAGTGCATCAACAATTTCTGGCGACATGTGCGTAGTTTAGAAGAATACTGGCAACGTGGCTCTGTGCGTGCACAAAGCCTTCTTTTTCGCAACTTATCAGTGTTGTTTCCGAAAAACAAGACAAACCATATAAGTGCTTATGTTTATTTAGGGGGCGTGAGATTAAATAAATAATGTCAAGTGGGGCACGACCGCAAAAGTTTAAGAACCCCTGGCAATAACATATCTGGTGAAAACGTATCTATAGCGATAACGTATCTGGCGATAACGTCAACTAATCAAGCACTGGCGGGCATCGAGTGAATCGACTAACCACTCAGCTTTTGAGTCAAAATGTCATTTCAAGGGAATTTATCACGCATTTTCGGTACCGCCGTGATTATTTAGGAAACTTTTCCTTCAACGTCAAGCTTTACTGTTGTTTGGAGAAAGATGGATTTGGTCACATGTATGGAAAACGGAATAAGTCGGGCACTTAGCTTTATGACATCACAGTCTGTCTGCCCAGGAAAGGAATCCAGTTAATATTCCCCAACGCCCCCAGGACATACAGCGGAAAAAAGGCTCCAGCAAACACACAAAACATCGCATATCTTCAGTTCTAGTACAGGTAGTTAGGTAAAAAAAAATTTGCCACAAAATTAAAAAAATTTTGGGCCGAAATATCCCGATTTTGGTAACTTAAAATAAAACGGAAAAAACAAAATATAGTTCATTTTTTTTGGAAAAGCTTTACGTTTCTGAAAATTAAAGTGATATGCGCCAAATTTCGGGGCGGCTGGTTAAAAAAAGGCAATTTAGTAGAAATTTTTTTTTTAATATTTGCAATACTTATCACTTGTTGGTCCACTAATCTTACAATGGTGATGTACAGGACTACAGATGAAAAAATGCACAGAAGTAAGTAATACATTTTACAATTTTCTGCTTAGTCTTTGAACACCATTCAACAAACAAAATACCAAGTACAGAACAACCAACATATAGGTTCATGTTGCCTTACCAATAAACATATATTTTATTTTAGATGGTTTCTGTAACCATTTTATTGTCATATATTTCTACACTGATCAGATGTAGTTCAGTGCTTTTGTGTAGTGATGCACCCAGCAAGTTTCGTATTCAGTCGAACACGCTGTTTCTAAAGTTTTGTATTCGGCCCAAACTTTTTATTTATTTATAAAATACGAGCCACTTTGTTTGCAAAATAATACAGGATTAGTAAAGCTTACATATTATGAAAGTGATTTTGGTTTGTCAGAATTAAGTGCACTTGCATCAACAACACCAGATTTAGTTGAATACTTCTTTTGGAACTGCGGTTTTAGGTTCAGCCTTAATCCGCTTTTTAGGCGGGTTCAGTGCATCACAATTTTGAGCAGTTTTCAAAATTGCAAACACTTTTACTGTTTAATCAAAAAATTGTACACCCTCGTCAAAATCTTATTCACTTAGGTAGTACACTAAATCTGTGGTTCTAACTGGTGGGTATGAGGACACAATAAATCTATTATTATTATTATTTCTTTTGTGACAAAGAGCTCAGTGAAAACAGTCTTGAATAACTTGTAAATCACTTTCTACTGCAAAAAGAACCATTGCCGACCATTATCAAGAAAAATATTAAATTATGATATCACAAATAGAATGTGGTAACTGACAAGCTACATACACTGGAGATTCATCTTGTACTACATATTGGTCATGCCAGTCTGTTTGGTCTAAATATATCAACCTGTCTATTGTAATACCTAGTCATATTGTATATTTAATCACATTTAAAACAACTTATTGGTGTTGAAGAAACATTTTCACAACTAACTTTTGGTAGGAAAATTATGGTAGGAAATCTGCCTGAAAAGTGCCCAGCAGGATACATATAAATGCTTAGATAGGTAAAAAAATGATACTTTCATTTTAGTGTTTAATTTATTTATTATTTCAGCAAACTACTGACAGTTTTTTTCGATATGTTCATTCATGTGAAACAACAAAATGTTTTTTACAAGTGCATTGTAGAATGTAATTCCTAGGGTATTAAAGCACAGTTTTCATATACTGCATCAACAAAACTGTTGCTTGTGTTTGGTATGAAATGTCATTTTGAGTAACAGACTTGGTTGTGAATTGTGATTTGTTTTTGAACATTAACTTATTGTGTGTTATAATAAATGAGACAGTATTTTAGTTATTGCTCTTAAAATTTGATCAAGCGGTGTTTTATTTTAGTCTTTGTTTCATAGTTTTAAAAATTAAACTATAAGTTTTTTTTAGAATGTTGCCCTGTGTACTGAAGTATTTCTGAGTACTCGTTATTACTTGAAATAGTACAATGATAAAAATAATACTGCTTAACAATGCATGTTTACATTACTTGTTGCAGATAGTTCCCCCTGAAACAATACAACAACCAGCAAACAATGTTTGGTATAAAATGGAAAAAAAATTAGAAGTATGCAGCTCACTGTTTCAACACTGAATCCAAAGTTTTTGATATTTGTGACAAAATATTTACAAATCTTAAAAATCAAGGTAAGAAGTATTCTGTCAATTTTGCTAAACCTCTTTCATAAAAATAAATGTAAACAATGGTGTTGATTTTAGTTGTGCTTTTTCTAAAGCTATGACTGTTAACTCTCGCACCATATTTGTGCTCAGTTATAAGCTATATATACTTGACCTTATGATTCAACACTGTTGATTGACCAAGTGTACAAACAACCTCGAAAAACTTAAAATCAAAACTGAATTTTATTTTTCACTTTGTTTCCGATGATGTGTGATATTGTAATTGTACAACAATTAATAATTAATCAAAGAGGATGGAGACTATTGATCAGAAAGACACTATTTTCTTCTCATGCATAGGTTCTGTAAAACAAGCAAGGTTAAAAAATTTTGGAAATCCAAATAGTTACTGATGAGTGAAACCATTCCTGAACACTTATTCAAGTTCGGATATGACTTTCTGTGTTACTATGATTTTAATTACTGTGTTTTGTTAGTTTGATGTTGCATTTTTTTTAATCAAGGAAGAGGAAGCCTATACACCACAATGCTTGGGTTTGTCGACATTTTTACTTACGTGGTTTTCAAGTGACGAATGCGGTAAACTTGACTGGCCGCGAAACCTCCTTCGCCGTCACTTCCACAGTTGGTGCTAGCTCCATATTTTTTGTAAGTTAACTCGGCGTCACGTGCTCCAGCGCACCAACCACCGTGTTGTAATGCGATGACGTCATAGCCTCGTGTATACGCAGCTTGCACACATTTGGCAATCGCTTCCTGACGTGAGCCGTAACTTCCGTCTAGGATTGGGTCGTATCCCTCGAGAGTTGTAATTGCACGATCGGATGTATCAGTCCAGCAGCCGAGATCAACAAGAGAGACTTAAAACAAAATAAACTTACACCCATGGGCGCCGGCAGGGGGTAGAAGGGGCACCGAATGTTACAGGAACACCGGTCTAACTTCACCGCTGGTAAAATATAATAACTATCTATAATTGGCCTTTTCGTTAACACATCGCACGGTATTACCTTCAGCAATAGAGGTCAGTTCGTAGACCTGGTTGGCCCAACCGCCACCTTCACCGTCAGCTGCACAGGCGCTGCTTGCTCCGTATGCGTCGTAAGTGTTACGGGCTGTGGATGAACTGGCGCACCAACCTCCTGCCTATATACTAAAGAATGAGTGATATAACCTTCAACCTTATTTAGGCATCTAGTAGTGTGTCATTTTAATAACCATAAGATTATTAACTTCAACTACCTTAGAATGCACTGTCTGCAGCCTTAGTATTGGCTCGATACTTTTCTACATACACTGTTATTACGTTCTTGCGACTTGTACGATGTTTTCGAACGTTTAGTGGTTTACGATGTTACCTGGAGAGCAAATATGTCATCGCCGTGGTTGTGAGCGACTCTAGCGCATTTTGCAATCGCGTTCACTCTTGCTGTGTAGCTGGAACCATCAAGAATAGCATCTCCTTCTCTCGTAGGAATTGCTCTGTTGGTCATGTCGGTCCAACATCCCAGATTGTTGTAGGTTACTGAACAAGAAACAAGTTACTTGCCAAAATTAAACTCACTTAAGTAAACATTTGTTAGACTGGAATAGATGCCTTAATGTTTACCCTTTTTCTTGACTGCAACAACAATGAGTATGTAATAGGCTCTACACCAGTGGTTCTCAAACTTTTTAAGCATGCGGCGCCTTAAAGAACTAAAATTTCCTTCCGCGGCACACTTCGCAGGTAAACATAACAGTACTTGATCATATAATGTTAACTTTCAAGAGAGTACTGTGGTGGGTAAGAACGCTTTTTGTTACCAATAACAAAAGTATGTATGAGCTTTGAAACGTTGTCATTTTTCGTCATAATGTCCTAAAATACCAGGGAATGTTTGCACTTTAAAATAGAAAATATTTCGCGGCACACTTGGAAATCTCTCACGACACACTAGTGTGCCGCGGCACACAGTTTGAGAATCACTGCTCTACACAGTACGTGTAACATGTGGGTTTTAGCCACTATGCTTTTGAAAACTTCACAGCAGATGTACAATAAAATCGACTACCCTATGCAGCAAGAGGTCCACATGTCCGAAATTGCGATTTCCTAACCAATCTTTGACTTGCGTAGCATGCGCGGACGGCACCTGTAGCCTACGCGTGAATTTCTGCATGCATTTCATCAATTCTACGTAGCTAAGTTGGTAGAATGCCACTCCTGATGTGCTGCTTTCGCGGGTTCGAATGCCGTCCAAGACGAGTTTGCAGTGATAATTTTCTTAAATAGGCGAATATATCGACATTTCAATTTTTTTCGAAAGTGTCATTTTTGATAAAGAATAGGCATTGTTCGATATTTTGACGATTGTATTGTTTATGAGTCATTATAATTTTTAGTTAACTCCACTATAGGTATCTTACCTGGATAATAGTGGGTCGCACTGACCGCTCTCACGAATGCCAACAACAAAACAAAGAGCTTCATCCTATCTAAAATAAATATGTAACGTTTTTGGAACTCAAAATTAAAATTTACGACAAAAACTTATTCTGCACTTTAAGCTTTAACTATATCGCCAGTACATTTTACAAATAGCTATTACCGACTTTAGCCTAACGTACATTACGCATCACAGAACATTTTACCTTTCACGATGGAACAATTTTCTTCTGATAAGTTGATCTTTGCGTCTTGAAATGCTTTCCCCGGAAAAACCTGGTCTTATTTATACCAAATTTCTGGATCTTTAGATCGAACCAACTCGCATTGTAAAATCGTCCATTTTGCACAATCTCGAGTCAGCATGTTATACTCTGTGCTATACATGTTTATAACACGAAAATATCACCACATCGTATTGGTTATTCGTAAGTTGCGAAATTTCAACACAGTCAGATTCAAACGCAAACCGAGTTCAACCCTCGTTCGCAAAGTTCTCCGCTGCAATGGTCGATTCCTGTTAGTTCGCTTGTCACGCAGCACAGTTCTATGTTTTCTTTTCATCTTAGGCCAATGGTCTCATACGTTATGCCATTATATTTTATTTTGCATGCCATATTTTAGGGCTTTAGAAGTGTGGATGTGCCAAAGCATGAAAGTGGAAATCTTATTTGATGTTATTTTTCACCAAAAGCATTCCTGATCATCACGCTCTTTTATTCAATCGTTTCTTTCATAACCTGCTGTGAAAACAATTGTGGTTGTTAATGTTTTGCTTCAAACGTTTAAGAAGCAGTGTTTCAGGTCTCTTTGTTTCATTAGGGTTAAGCTTTTGTTTACTATGGGCTAAACCGCGTTTGGTTATTTGCCTGTTGTCATTGCTTGTTAGTGAATTTTTGACTACTTCATGTCTACACTAATTGTCAAGTTAAAACCTGCACCAACTGCCCATATGCATAAAAAAATTGGTTTTATGGAAGCACAATTGCCAAAAGGTTTATGGAAGCACAATTGCTTGTGGAAGCACAAATCTTCAAAACTGTTGCATTTAAATCTTGTCACTTGACTACTAGTCACGAGTGCGGGTGCACCAATCACAGTAAAGCGACATGTTGACGCCACTGAGTCCACCAGAATCTTGTTCCTTGGACTTGTGTTTAATTCAGACCCCTCAAGTTGCATTTTTTTGCTCACCAAGCATTTTGTTCAGTTTGCTTACAAGGCAATATGCAGCTTCCAAAATGCCAGCAGATTTCTAGCGTTGAAACCACCTTGATGCTATACTTGTAATGACATTCCGTTATTCAGAATCATGGTTTTACATAAGTTAGTCAAATAACTAAGCTGTTGGATTTTCCAACCGCCAAAGCTATATCCGGCTTGGTAAATATTTCAGGGCAATTGTGCTGCTGTGATTTGTTTCACCGAGCGAAATAAACCCAACTCAACACAACTCATTGTTTGTGTGAAGAGTTGGACAACTTCTGACCCTTAGCAATTATTGTAGTTGTGGTGTAGTTATGAACTAAATCAATCCATATGTAAGTGAAGCAGACTCGTGCGACTTTTTTTAAAACATTTTCAGATGTCATTAAAACATGTCTGCCTGGATGAAAATCCATGTATGTGGCCTAATTCAAATGTTTACATTGCTTCATGCTCGACCGCTACTAGTCTGTGCCGTTGTATTTAGCCTTGCCATTGACATTAATTTGACTTCCATTAAATGTAGCAATGTATTATATTTTTTATGGATCGATTTACCTTTGGTAGACGGTCGATTTATGATGATTTCTCAAAGGAAAATTAACGATGAGTCGATGAAACTGAAGACTTAAATGATTTTCTCACTGATCTAGGCTTGTTGTTTACGTACATCGGTGTTTTTCAATCGGCGATTCACGGCAAAGAGCGGTCATAATTCCGCGTAAAGTCAAAAAACTCCGACTATACACTTTGCAGCCATTTTGAACGGGTGATTTGCGAAATGTAAAATAAAATTCTTCCTTTTTCGCAAAAAAGAAACGGTGCCGGAAAGCCCTCATTTCATCGCTTCTGAAGCATTGTTGTAAAATTTGGATACAACAAATGTGTTAAAAAAATTTAGTGTTTTCCAAAGTTAGTCGGTATTTCTTTTTCGCTTAGGTCTTTTATCATTCTACAAAATATTTGTGTCATGTGAAAATATATTATTTAATGCTCGTCTTAAAAATTTTTGACAGTGAAATATTAACAAAAAGTTAACCATTTTTCTTATTTCGCTCAATATGCTGAATTATCAAGCTTATAATTCAAATACACCGATTGCTGATTGCAATTAACAGAAATTAATTTAAACTTTGTACAAACTGAACTTTAATAATTAATTGTTTGGAAACTTGTCTAACACTTCGAGTTTTATTCACAGGAATTATCTTTACAACAACGTGTTCTTTATTTGGTGATGAAAATACGGTTATCCTTCTACTGTCACGATTTATAGCATTCAAGCGATCTTATAACTACGAGACAGAATTAGACTTAAGTACCATGCATTTGGATTTATTAAAATATTACTTAAATAAAACCAGATGAAAGATGACGAGAACACTTTAAATATTTGAGTGTATAGTTCAGCAGGAAGATACATTTATTTGAAAATCTTCTCAATTACTGTATATCGCTATATCCCAGACACATACATTTTTGTTAAATTCGCAATTTTTGGTGAATGAAGTCAGTTCGATTCCAATGGACTGTTAGACTGCTTGTTGCACGGAGATAACGGGTGAGCACGAACTTAACGGGTGGATTTACTACAAACAAAAATGCCGTTAAAATAGAATAAAACAAAGTCAAGAGTTACTGAAACGCTTCTACAACACCTTGCACTGTCATCATTAGTGAGTCAGCATGTTTTGCTCATTGTCAAGTGTAAATATGAATTTCTTACCAAGTATTGTTGAGTAAGCAAATGTCAGTTTCCAACAGTTATAATAATGCAAATATTTTGCAACATGTTGTAATGTTTTACGTCATGGTTTTCGCTGCAATTAACAATTCTTGTCAGTTTACACCTGTGGTTCTCAAACTTTTTCATTATTTTTTCAAAACGGTCCCTTGCCATTCTTTCGAGGGCTCGCGGTCCTTAAGCTTGAATGCGTATTTCAGAAAACGAAAGTTGATTGCAGGATTTTAGCAAGTTATGCAAAATTTCGCGTTCCAAAGATAGCTTGTGACATCACAAACATGACAAAAAACATTACGATTCTGTGCTAACAATTGCATTTTTTTAGTTGTCATACAATAAAGGCTATTGTTTAGCAATGGAGACAGTCAATTCTCAATTCTACTTTGATTTAAACTTATTCAGTGGCAAAAACTGATGCCAAATAAGATTATAAAATTACTTCAACCTTTCCCCCCCCAAAAAAAAAAATTACCTCACGGACCCCTAAAGGACCGGGGGCCCCAGTTTGAGAACCGCTGGTTTACACGGTTGTAAAATAACTGTGTTGAAGTCCCACTGTGGGTTATTTCACATGTTGACTTTTGATTTTATTATTACAGTTGCGTATTAAAAATGTATTGAAATGAATGAAGTGTTGGATCTTGTAGATAAACTGACCAGAAGCGTAAACAATTTGGTGTCACTTATTAAATTTTATAATTACGCCTCAAGTTTAGTTCCTATGGTTGTAGGTCTCGTCATAAGGAGAGGCATCACGTGTTCTGGTACACCAATCAGAGTATAATATGGCGCCATTTTACACAAACACATTTCGCATGATTATTTCTTCGGCCTTATATTAGCTTTTCAATTTCTATTGTTTCAACGTAGTGTCTTTGCTGACAATATTTTGCAAATCTTTGTTTTATAAATATTTTCGCCGTAATTCGAGCTTTAAAACGTGGCAAGTTTATGAACCCCACCATGCAAATATTGTTTAAATGTTAGATAAGTAAGCCCTTTTTCCCCAAAAGAACGCCAAGCCTTTAACGTGAGTTTTGTTTGTTTGATGGTTTAACTGCAAAAAAGCTGTTTTCCCTAGCAGCGTTTTTTTTTAAAATTTTTAAATAAATAAAAAAAAATGGTGTAATTGTGAAATGTTTTTGTGAAACTTGTGTTTAAATCTAATAAACTTACTCTCATGACAAGTTCATATCACCAAAACATATTTTTCCTTGAAAGTTGTCTATGGCCTAATTTAAATCTTGTAATTTGCTTGGTCCTCGACTACCACTGGCCTTTCTGGCTTTTCTTACAGCAGCAAACATTTCAACATTTAATGCAAGTTTGTTAGTGTTTTATTTTCATACAAATATACAAATCCGATGTTGATGATATCTTCAGGTGCGTTGATACATTTATAGATGCATTGACGCTAGTAGGTCCTGAAATATTGAGGAAAATGTTTGGACGAACTTTATCAGATAATTTTAGCTTAAGAATAGGTGCGTGTTATATCAAATCTGTTCAATAATTAATGTTGTTATATGGTTGAGGTACAATGTGCACGAAGCAAATGAGCTAGGACAACGGGAGTGATGCTTTCACAATTGGTAACTTCAGTTTGGGTTGCAAACTTTATGACACTTTATAAACAAATTATATTTCCGAGATTTTTACTTACGTCGTTTTACGAATGCGGTAAACTTGATTGGCCCACGTTCCTCCTTCACCGTCATGTCCACAGATGGTGCTAGGTCCATATTTTTTGTATGTCAGAGCGGCGTCACGTGCTCCAGCGCACCAACCACTGGCTTGCAATGCAATGACCTTATAACCTCGCGCATAAGCAGCTTGCACACATTTGGCGATCGCATCCTGGCGTGAGCCAAAATGTCCGTCCAGGACTGGGTCGAGTCCCTCAAGTGTTGGAATGGCACGATATGGTGTGTCTTTCCAACAACCGAGATTAACAAGTGAAACTGACAATTAAAATTTGATAATTTGCTTCTGTTTTTGTTTAAGTTGATCAAAATATATCATGGATAAAATTAGTTTCCTGAATGAAAAATATTTTACTCAAAGAATTTACGCTTCGAAAAGTAATTCCATAACTTGACCGAACAATCACCTTCAGAAATTGAGGTGATTTCGTAAACCTGATTGGCCAAATTTCCACCTTCACCGTCAGCTGCACATGCGCTGCTCACACCATATTTACGGTAAAAACCACGAGCTGTGGGTGAACTGCCGCACCCACCGCCGTCCTGAAAAAACAAATAGACTATTTATAGAGGTTATATTTGAACAAGGAGCAAATAAAGTCTCATGCTATGTTTAAACGATTTGTTTGGTTTGTTATTTCATGAATGAAGACACAAAAGCAGGTTTCTACAACGGGGCGATTACGTCTACCGAGAGGGCGATGGTGACAATTTTGGAAGTTGGGGGACGATTTTACTTCAAAAGGAGGCGATTACTGATTGTATAAATATGTACAAGAACTGTGTGACTCAGCTAACTTTAACTTACTAACAGATATAACTCGTCTTGCAAACAAGGGATGCATCAACCTACCATTTGAATACATTGTGTTTACTTGCGATTGTTTGTATTTTTTGTGATCTCGAAAGCAAGGTTGAGCATTTCTTATGCCACGTTTATTAAGGCTATGTGTAGTAACGGGCCATACTTTTTGAAAACAGCGGTAACGAGCTTTACCTCAAACTTGTTTCGCTTTCACACTTCCTATAGGCCTACAAGCGCTTCCCAAACTGCGAAGAATTTGTATAATTTTAGATTATCCTCTACCAAGTAATTGTTTTCAACAAAAGAAGGCATTTGTTTCATGTATTCGTAATATTGTTTTATCTATGGTTGAACAAATTATTGTCAGGTGCGTTAGCGGTTAGAAGAATTGATAGACTTTGTCTGTTCTATTGTAGTAGCAATGAAACTAGACATTAACTGGTAATGGAAGATTTCGTGTTGCTAGGTGAATCTAACCGCCCACATCAGCTCAAAAGGCAAGAATTAATCTCATAGGGAGTCGATTTTGAGCCAGTGCCCTTGAAAGGCCAAAAATTGAGCCAAAAAGGTTGAAGACTCCTGCACTAAAGCGTCAATAAAACATATCACATGGACCAACATTTATGACCACAACACTGGTCAACGAAGCATTACCTGAAGAGCAAATACGTCGTCGCCATGTTTGTAAGCGGCTCTGGCGCATTTTGCAATCGCGTTGGATCTTGTTTGGTAGCTGCCATCAAGAATAGCATCTCCTTCTCTCGACCAAAGTGCTCTGATTATTTGGTCTCTCCAACATCCGAGATTGTTGTAAGTAACTAGACGAGGAAAATTTGTTTAAGGCAAAATTAAGAATACACGACTAAATATTAGCCATCAACTTTTCAAATTAAAGCTTTATTTACTCGAAAGTCGCATTGACATCGTAAGTTTGATATGCATATAAGCCTAGTTACACAATTTTGCGTTTACGATTATAACAAGTTTGCACTGTTATGTGTCCCGCCATTTATCTTACCTGGGTAATACGTCACTGCGCTTGCAGCCCCAATAAAAACACACGCGATGGTCAGAATAAAAATCTTCATCGTAACTGAAACAAAACAAAAATAATAATAAACAACTTTGACTTTCAAATAACAAAATCATATTTAACAGCGTCGAAGTCGTATGCTGTTGAATTAAGGTCTCAGTGCTAACAATAAAATTACCTTTGTTGAAATGAAATAATAATTAGATTTATTGTAGAAAAGTGTTACCTTGCGTAGACAGTCGACTTCTGACGATTTCTTAAAGGAAGGTTGTTGTTGATGAGTCGATGAAACTGGTGATATTCCTCAACAAACCTCCACTCTTTTATACCAGTAACTCGGTAATTTCCGTCGGTGCTCCAGGCTACTTTTCTTGCTTGTAATGCAGTGGTTTTTGTCTCACTCGCCTAGTCGGGTTGTTTACGTCCGGAGATGTTTTTCCTCCGGCAATTCCCAGTCGTTTTTCGATGCAAAGTCAATAAAGTAAGTACTGGTGCGAAAATCGTGACGAAAACCGGTCCTGGATAAACACAGTCGAAATCACTCTGGTGGTGTTTTGGACAGTTTCGAAAAACGGAAGAAGAGCTCCGTAGAAGATGGAAAATTTCCACCTTTCCTCGAAACCAAGCGGTAATTTTCCAGTCTGCCCAGCCAATTGCATGTGCCAAAAAAATTTCCATCTTATACCTGTATTGCTGTTTTATCATGTTGCAACGAAAAATCAATTTTTAATGCAAAAAATATTCTAGTGTAAAGGTATGCTGTTCTGCTTAAAGTACAATGTTACATGGTAAACGAAACTTTGCAAACACTTGATGAATAGCATTTAAATATTTGACTGTGATGCACAGTTTCCTAAAGACGCCAAAAATATTATGTCTATTTGTAAGTCCTGCTTTGAAAATATGTGGTAAAGGGGTTCAAAGCACAAGACAGAAACATATAGGGTAATTTTTTATCGACGAATTTGCTATTTAAGGTACAGACAAAGTCTTGTTAATACTCGAATCTTTTTACAACACTATATTGTTATCTTAATTTAAATAACTCGAAGATGACAATGGCTGTATGAAATCGTTTCAACAAAACACAACTTTGTACATTTGTACAGCAGAATGGTGTCATGCCATTTCGAGGACTTCGTGGCCCAACTTCCCAAGTTTCTCGAAAGTGGTCAGTTATGATAGAGGCAAGGTGAAAACAACCATGCAAAAGCTCGCACCGTTTGTCACCTTGCAAAACTCAGAAATAAAGTGAAGTAGTACTTTCGGTGTGTGGTGCTTTCCCGCGCGTTTGCGTGATTGCGTAAGCGAAAACAGCTGACTAACGTCACAATAGCAGCTTATAAAGGGGCATTATCACGTTTTTGTTTACATGTTTACGCACATATATTGATTTACAAATATTTGTTTTGGATGTAATTTGAACTTTTCAGAAAATTAAGCACACAAAACCCTATCAGTAAACCCTCATTTTAACATACCCAAGTATGGAGAAAGTCCTCGATGCACAAACTAGGCGAAACTTCGATGCGAAACTTTCGATTTGAACGACGTAAATACTTTGACCTTCCAATTTACTTGACCGTTGAAGCGCCTCTTGACCGTTGAACTACAAGTTGACTTCAACTGGGGGAAATGACAGTGCGTTGAGATGTTACGTTGTGGTGTTTTGCCATTGCCACAATGATCTGTCCTTGACATTCTAAATTTGTCACTACTGCTGTGCGGATGTACAACGTTGTCTTTTGTTGAAACGATTTCATACAAATATTGTCATCTTCGAGTTATTTTAATTAAGATAACAATATAGTGTTGTAAAACGATACGAGTATTAACATGACTTGTCTGCACCTTAAATAACAAATACGTTGATGAAATAAAACTATTCTCTACATTATGTGTTTGGGTATTGTGCTTTAAAACCATTACCACATATATACAGAACAGGATATACAAATAGACATAGTATTTTGGCGTCTTTAGAAAACTTCGCATCACAGTCAAATATTTAAACGCTATTTATCATGTGGGTTTTGATAAGTTTTGTTTATCATGTAACAGCCGACTGCAAACAAATGCGGTTAAAATAAAACAAAATGAAGCCACAGAGTTTCTCAAACGCTTCAACAACACCATGCACTGTTATCATTAGTGAGTCAGCATGTTTTGCTCATTCTCAAGTGTAAATATGAATTTTTTACAAAAACGAGTAAGCAAATGTCAGTTTCCAACAGTTATAATATTGGACATATTTTGCAACATGTTGCAATTAACAATTCTTATCAGTTTACACGGTTGTAAAATAATTGTGTTTCCTCTGCGGGTTATTTCTTATGCTGACTTTTGATCTTATTATTATTGTTACGTATTAAAAATGTTTTGAGATGTATGAAGTGTAGGATCTTGTAGATAAACTGACCAGAGGCGAAAATAATATGGTTTTACTTGAACAACTTTAAATTTTACGATCACGCCACAACTAAGGTTTTAAAGGATATAGGTCTCGTCATAAAGAGAGGCATCACGTGTTCTGGTGCACAAATCACAGTACAGCAATAATATGGCGCCATTTTACACATTTCGCATGATTGTTTGATCGGCTATTTAGCTTTTCAATTTCTGTTCTTTCAACCTAGTGTCTTTGCTGACAATTTTTTTTCGTTGCAAATCTTTGTTTTTATAAATGATTTCGGCAGAATTCAAGCGTTAACACGTGACAAGTTTAAGAACCCACAATGCAAAAATTTTAATCTTTTATCACTTTTCGATATTTAGTAAATGACAGTTTCGTACCTTATCGGTTGTTTGTTTACCAATCAAGTTTAAAATGTTCGATAAGTAAGCCCCATTTTCCCCAAAATAACACCAAGTTCTTAACGTGAGTTTTGTTTGTTGGTTGGTTTAACTGCCAAAGAGCTGTTTTCCCTAACAGCGTAAAGTATTGTTTTCTTTAAAAAAAACGGTGTAATTATGAAATGTTTTTGTGGACTTGTGTTTAAATCGAATTAACTGACTCTCTTGACAAGTTCATATCACCAAAACATATTTTTCCTTGAAAGTTGTCTATGGCCTAATTTAAATCTTGTAATTTGGTACATGCTCGTCCACAGCTTTTTGCAATGCCCAAGTTAAGAATAGATGCGTGTTATATAAAATCTATTTATTGATTGATGTTGTTATATGGTTGAGGTACAAAGTGCACGAAGCAACTAAGATAGGACAACGGGAGTATTGCTTTCACAAAGGGCAACTTCAGTTTGGGTTGCAAACTTTATGAAACTTTATAAACTCATCATATTTTCGAGATGTTGTATTTACGTGGTTTTCAAGACACGAATGCGGTAAACTTGATTGGCCCACGTTCCTCCTTCACCGTCAAGTCCACAGATGGTGCTAGGTCCATATTTTTTTTAAGTCAGACGGGCGTCACGTGCTCCAGCGCACCAACCACTGGCTTGTAATGCAATGACCTTATAGCCTCGCGCATAAGCAGCTTGCACACATTTGGCGATCGCGTCCTGACGTGAGCCAAAATTTCCGTCCAGGACCGGGTCAAGTCCCTCAAGTGTTGGAATGGCACGATATGGTGTGTCTTTCCAACAGCCGAGATTAACAAGCGAAACTGACGATTAAAATGTAATAAGTTGTTTATTTTGTTTTATTTGATCAAACTGTATTATGGGTAAAATTAGTTTCCTGAATGAAAAATATTTTACACAAACAATTTTCGCTTCGAAAAGTAATTACATAACTTGACCGAACAATCACCTTCAGAAATTGAGGCGATTTCGTAAACCTGATTGGCCAAATCACCACCTTCACCGTCAGCTGCACATGCGCTGCTCACACCATATTTACGGTAAAAACCACGGGATGTGGGTGAACTGGCACACCAACCACCTGCCTGAAAAACAAATAGACTATTTATAGCGGTTCTATTTGAGTAAGAAGCAGATAGCAATTTTATGCCATTTTTAGACGATTAGTTTGGTTTCTTATTTTATGAATGAAGTAACAAAAGCAGGGTTCTTCAACAGGGCGATTACGACTACCGAGAGGGCGATGGTGACACTTTTGGAAATTGGGGGACGATTTTACTTCAAAAGGGGTCGATTTCAACATTACTGTTTGTATACATATGTATAAGAATTGTGAGCCTTAGCTAACTTTAACTTACAAGCAGATATAACTCGTTTTGCAAACAACAAGGGATATATTAACCTAAACAAACTACCATTTGAATACATTGTGTTTGCTGGTGGTTGTTTGTACTTTTTGTGATCTTGAATGCACGGTTCCTACACTAAAGCGTCAATAAAGAATATCTCATGGACCAATTTATCTTAAATTCGTAGCGGACATTTATGACAATACACAGGTCAACGAACCATTACCTGTACAGAAAATACGTCATCACCGTGGTTGTGAGCGACTCTGGCGCATTTTGCAATCGCGTTGGATCTTGATTGGAAGCTGCCATCAAGAATAGGATCCCCTTCTCTTGACGTAAGTGCTCTTATCGCTTGGTCTCTCCAACATCCGATATTGTTGTAAGTAACTATGCGACGAAGATTTGTTTATGGCAAAATTATGAATACACGACTAAAAATTAGTCATCCACTTTTTAAAGTAAAGCTTTATTAACTCGAAAGTCGCATTGGCATCATAAGTTGGATATTCATTAGCCTAGTTACACAATTTTGCGTTTCCGATTATAACAAGTTTGCACTGTTATGTGTCCCGCCATTTTTTCTTACCTGGGTAATACGTCACTGCGCTTGCAACCCCAATGAAAACACACGCGATGGTCAAAATGAAAATCTTCATCGTAACTGAAACAAAACAAAGATATATGAATAAACAATCTTGTTTTTAAATAACCAAATCATATTTAACACCGTCGAAGTCGTATGCTTTTGCATTTCGGTCTTAGTGTTAATATGAAAATAACTTTGTTATTTGAAGTAATAATTAGATTTATTGTAGAAAAATGTTACCTTTTGTAGACACGCGACTTCTGACGATTTCTTAAGGGAAAGTTGTTGTTGATGAGTCGATGAAACTGATGATTTTCCTCAACAAACCTCTACTCTTTTATACCAGTAACTCGGTAATTTCCGTCGATGCTCCAGGCCACTTTTCTTGCTTGTAATGCAGTGGTTTTTGGCTCACCGGCCTAGTCGGGCTATTGAAGTCCTGAGATGTTTTTCCTCCGGCAATTCCCAGTCGTTTTTCGATGCAAAGTCAAAGAAGTAAATGCTTGTGCGAAAATTTCGACGAAAACCGGTCCTGGAAAAACACAGTCAAAATCACCCTGGTGGTGTTTTACATAGTTTCGAAAAAACAAGTTACGGAAAATTTCTACCTTTGCTCCAAACCAAGCTGTAATTTTCCAGTCTACCCAGCCAATTGCATGTGCCACAAAAATTTCCACCATATGTCTATGTTGCTTTTTTTGTAGCAGAGAATAAATCAATTTGCAATGGAAAAAAATATTGTAGTGTAAAGGCGTGCTGTTCGGCTAAAAGTACAACGTTACATGATCTATTAAACAACATAGCGCTTGATAAATAGCGTTTAAATATTTGACTGTGATGCAAAGTTTCACAAATATTATGTCTATTTGTAAGTCCTGCTTTGTAAATATGTGATAATGGGTTTAAAAGCACAAGACATGAACATATAGGGCAATTTTTTATCGACGAATTTGCTATTAAAGGTGCAGACAAAGTCTTGTTAATAATCGAATCTTTTTACGACACTATATTGTTATCTTAATTGAAATAACTCTCAGATGACAATGGATGTATAAAATGGTTTCAACAAAAAACAGCTTTGTACATTCATACAGCAGACTAATGCCTTTACGGGGACTTCGTGGCCCAACTTCCAAGTTTGTCGAAAATGCTCGGTTATGATAGAGGCGAGGTAAAAACAACCATAGAAAAACTCGCACCGCTTGTCACCTTGCAAAACTCGGAAATGAAGTAAAGTGCCGGTGTGGTACTTTTCCGCACGTTTGCGTAAGCGAAAACAGCTGACTAACGTCACAATGACGGCATATCAAGGGGCATCATCACGTTTTTGTTTACATATTCCCCCACATGTCTTAAATTAAAATCATTTGTTTTGGATGGAATTTGAATTTTTCAGCAAATTAAGCACACGAAACCCCATTGGTAAAACCTCATTTCAACATTCCCAGGTATGGAGAGAGTCACGACGCACAAACTAGGCGAAACTTCAATGCGAAACTTTCGATTTGAGCGACGTCAATACTTTGACCTTTAAAGCCGCTTGACCGTTGAACTACAAGTTGGGAAAATTGCGTTGAGTTGTTACGTTGTGGTATATTACCATTGCCACAATGGGCTGTGTTTATTGCCATTCTGACAATCGTTTGTCAGCTGTACCAATGTACAAAGTTGTTTTTTTGTTTAAACGATTTCATATTGTCATCTTCGAGTTAATTCAGTTAATATAACAATATAGTGTTGTAAAAAGATTCGAGTATTAACAAGACTTTGTCTGCACGCTAAATAGCAAGTACGTTGATAAATGCCTGTGTTGTGCTTTCGAACCCGTTGTCACACATTTACAGAATAGCACATTTAAAAAAATTACCCTATATGTTCCTGTCTTGTGCTTTCAAACCCATTACCACATATTTACAAAGCAGGGCTTACAAATAGACATAATATTTTTGGCGTCTTTAGGAAACTTTGCATCACAGTCAAATATTTAAATGATATTTATCAAGTGCGTTTTGCAAAGTTTCGTTGATTATGTAACATTGTACTTTAAGCAGAACAGCATACCTTTACATTACAATAGTTTTCCATTGCAAATTGATTTATTAGCTGCTACATGTTGAAACAGCAATATAAAGATATGATAAAGATTTTGTCGCACATGCAATTAGCTTGACAAGGTGGAAAACTACAGCTTGGTTTCGAGCAAAGGCAGAGATTTCCGAAACTCGTCTTTTTGTTTTTTCGAAACTGGCAAAAACACCACCAGGGTGATTTCGACTGTGTTTATCCAGGACCGGTTTTCGTCAAGATTTTCGAAGTACTTACAATTTTCACTTTGCATCGAAAAACAACAGGGAATTGCCGGAGGAAAACATATCTGAGCGTAAACAACTCGACCAGGCGAGTGAGTCAAAAACCACTGCATTACAAGCAAGAAAAGGTGCCTGGAGAACCGACGGAAATTACCAAGTTACTGATATAAAAGAGTGGAGGTTTGTTGAGCAAAATCATCAGTTTCATCGACTCATCAACAACAACTTTACTTTGAGAAACCGTCACAAGTCGACTGTCTACAAAAGGTAACAATTTTCTACAATAAATCTAATTATTACTGCATTTCAACAAAGTAATATTTAATGTCAGCACTTAGACCGAAATGCAACAGCATACGATTTCAACGGTGTTAAATATGATTTTGTTATTTAAAAATCGGTTTATTCATATATCTTTATTTTGTTTCAGTTACGATGAAGATTTTCAGTTTGACAATCGCGTATATTTTCATTGGGGCTGCAAGCGCAGTGATTTATTACCCAGGTAAATTAAATGGTGTAACAACCAAAAGTGCAAAGTAGTTATATACGTACAAATTGTTAAAATAGGTTGATGCATATTCAACTCACAATGCGAGTAAACATATCTTTACAATCAACAAGCTGTTGACTAATTTAAAGTATTGGATTCATAAATATGCCATTTTTTGATATAGTTACTTACAACAATCTCGGATGTTGGGGAGACACCGGGACCAGAGCAATTCCTACGAGAGAAGGAGATGCTATTCTTGATGGCAGCTACGGTTCAAGATCCAACGCGATTGCAAAATGCGCCAGAGTCGCTCACAACCATGGCGATGACGTATTTGCTCTTCAGGTAACGCAAAAACTCGATTTTTGATGAAAATATGATACTCAAAACAAACTGCTGTACCGTTAGATGGCAACACAAGCCAATACGGCTTATCTCTTGTCACCAGCTGCACTGATGAAACCCTTTAGGTCGACACGGTGTACACTGTCGTCAGCTTACCTATCATTTGTTGGCTTCATCCTTTTATATCAAAACATTTTTATTCGTTAAACTGTCAAGCAAAATTAAGGATTGCTACAAGAATTTTCCTAATAACGCGACAGTTGTTGAAAAACAAATGTGTCATCATCAACAACACTAGACATAAAACTGAAACCTAAATATCATGGATTTCAAATATATGTTATCAGTTTATATGTTAAATAGAATTATTTTCCGATAATTTTTGCTATTTCTTTCTTTTAGCACGGAGGTTGGTGCGCCAGTTCATCCACAGCCCGTGATACTTACCGTAAATATGGGGGAAGCAGCGGATGTGGGTCTGACGGTGAAGGTGGTAGTTGGGCCAATCAGGTTTACGAAATCGCCTCTATTTCCGAAGGTGAGAAGCTATGGGTGAAAACACAAAAATATTTCAACGACAAAAAATCGTTCAACCTATTATGTCATAATAAGAAAAGTTTTCATGAAATTGAATAAACGAACAACATATTTTTGTTTTCAGTTGTTCTTGACAATCTCGGGTGTTGGAGAGACACATCAAATCGTGCCATTACGACACTTGAGGGACTCGACCCAGTCCTGGACGGAAGTTACGGCTCACGCCGCGACGCCATCGCCAAATGTATTCAAGCTGCGCATGCGCGAGGATATGAAGTCTTTGCACTGCAACACGGTGGTTGGTGCGCTGGAGCACCTGACGCCGATCTGACTTACAACAAATATGGAGCTAGCACCAACTGTGGACATGACGGTGAAGGAGGATCATGGGCAAATCAAGTTTACCGCATTCGTGGGAAATATTAGTTGTCTGTATTTTTTCAGTGATCCAAATCAATGTTGTGAAACATATGTTATATCGGTTTAAACTTACCATCGCCACAAGTAAATAAAATCTTTATTTTTTCAGAACCTATAATGGGAAGAAGTAATTACTTCTTTAAAGATCAACATCTGATTTTCAGAAACGTCCTAAGTGTTTTCGGTTTATGTACATTTCATTAAAAATAATACACTAACGCAATATAATTGTGTTAACTTGTGCGGCTTCAATTTTATGCAGCTGTATAAGAAAACTGGATAGACTATAAAAGTGCTCGCATTGAGAAACGCAAACACTTGAACCAAGTCACAAACACTATTTTGAGGGCTTGAATCGGGCCGGACTTTTTATTCGTACATGTTTTTAAATAAAATTACCTAGCTAAGTAGCTGGTTACTGGAAAAGGATGGCTGTAGGGTACGTAGAAAAATTCAGCACGGTACTGTGGTGCGGTACGCCAAGAAAGCTGAGGTATGGGTACGGTATGTGGTACGGTGCTTCACCAGTGCGTACCACCGTACCAAAAGCGTACCGTACGACCGTGATAAAAATTATCTAAACGGTCATTTTTGGATCGCTAACATTTGCAGATAATATAAAAAATATCAAAAACTTGGATTTGATAGGTTTATGAACTGATTTCATCACAATGTCCCTGTTCCAAAAGAGGATTCAAAAATGTTTATGAGGTCACTGCTTAATATTTTGTGCTTACGGACTGACCGCTATGCAAAATGAGGGTTAAACACGCTGTAGGCCTAATTAAAACGCCCACATGACAAAATCAGAAATTAATTTGACATGTGGAATTGATTCTCAAGTTAGTTAAAAAAAAGCTAGCTAGTGTTGTAGTCTCTTTCGCAGTAATGATTTGACTTTAAAAAACATGCAGTTGAATATATAACACACACTGTCTCTGACCGAACCCATCATAGAAAGCACATCAACCTTTATTTCGAAAGCTGGTTTTGTAGTGGGGCAGCTTGTTTGGACACCTCTCCTTTAAGTGCATGTCATAAAATCTATCCGACCTGATCCAGATTGGTGTATCTGAAGGTACGGTACGGTAGAACGGTGCGTTTCGATATTTAGGATTCGGTAATGTGAGTTATGTGGCGTAACCAGAGCTCTTACAACTGTGAACGTGTTAAGCAAGTATGTAATTACGAGCAAAAAGCAACGGGTGCTTTAAGGTCACGTCGTCGATTACACCTGCTTACTTGCTTTGTTTTTGTACTATTTGGTTTGGTCCTTATTGTTATCAAGTTCAAAATAATTCCTGCTTTATTTTGAATAAATTTAACTTAACTCATTCAATTGTTAATGTGTGCTTTATTATAACTGTTACTTAAACAGAAATTGACGTTGATTAAACGATTTTTGCACGCTGGACGATTTACGGTCCACTAACGTCATAAATGCAACTGAAATTTGCATCGCGGTAACGGATTGTCAACGAAACGTGGTCCCACGACTACTCCATACTTGGACTTGCATCATATAACTGCTGGAAACCAGCAACGCATTTTCTTGAATTGCATCAAATATAGGTAAATGTATTCGCATAATTGCTTTATCTTTAAGTTTGCGTTACTCATTGTTTTATTGCTGTACGGCACCAAGTTGCATCCCTTCTGTTGATTTTATTTCTCATAACGGGGCTTTTGCCCTAAAAATATTTAGAACCGTGCATTTTGTACCAAGAGGAACATAATTTTGCAAATCGTTTGGTGTGTCACAAACATGATAAGGTTGCTGACCCCTGATCTAAAGTTTTGCAATTACAACAAGCTGATCGTAAAAGTTATACAATCGGCAGCGTTTCTGCACCAGACGGTTATTTAGCTTTATAAAAAAATCGTTTTAATTCCGCTTTGTCATGCACTTTGTTATGCTGTATTTCAGTTTGATCATATTAATCTTGCCTTATCTTAAATCTTTAACCAAAAGATCTACAATTTATTGTTGCTCAAAAATCCTCTTCACCACACCACTGTATGTACAAGACCTGTATCATGTTTTATTTTGGAAAGACATTTTGTAACATTACTATTACGAGTTTGCAAAATCTTGTTGCTACTTCTAGGCTTTATTTTCTTCTTGGTAAAAGTCGAACTTTTCTTGCACAGTTAGGTCATCATTTAGTGCTGCAGGTCTACCGCGCGCCACCTATTGAAATAAACACATTTTTGTGTTCACAACGTAAAAGGTATGTAATAATGATTAAGATGTACACAAATTCATAACTGGAA
Source organism: Phallusia mammillata (assembly GCF_965637545.1). Taxonomy (NCBI): domain Eukaryota; kingdom Metazoa; phylum Chordata; class Ascidiacea; order Phlebobranchia; family Ascidiidae; genus Phallusia; species Phallusia mammillata. The sequence continues at coordinate 10,775,226 of NC_137256.1, read as the reverse complement.
TCAGCTCTGAAGCGTTTATGCAGACCAACAATCAGAGCGCACCCATATAGAAATCTTAATACGGTAGGCTTATTAAAGGCCTTATACCGAATCAGCCGGTCACCGTGAGCTTTATATTAATAGTTATGCTTTCAGGTGCTTTCGTCAAAAGCTAATTTTATCTTATCACCGAATTATAAAAGTCTGATGACCAAACCAATTTAATGATCACCTTTTTTTCAAAAACAAATTTTAATGAAGGTATTAAAGCCTTACTTGTTTGCCACGGAGTCCATGAAATGGCAAGTTACAACAGCAATTGAAGCAAATAGAAGACACAGCAAAACGAATTTGAAGTTCCACATCTTGCTCGAAAAGTATACAACTGTTCAACCTGACGATGAAACCCCTTTAAAACTTGCAAAACTCTTAGAGGTAAAAAATATTTTAAAGAGAATGACATTTACTCGCAGGAGTAAGTGCGAACTTTTTTTTGCTGATTGCGTGCGAAGCTCGGTAAAAAAAAACCTCACAAAAACATGTTTGACGATAGCACAGTTGTCAAAAGCTATTTTCGGATATGCATTTTTGCACTTCAAACATTAATTCGTTACATAATGTGGGTTATATGGCGTGGCAGGAGCTCTTAAAACCACGAACGTGTTGCGCAAGTATGTAAGTACGTGCAAAAAACACCAGGTTCCATCAAGGTCACTGACCAGGTACTGTTTACTTGATTTGTTTTTGCACCATTTGGTTTGCTTCTTGTTTGATAAATTCAAAATTATTCCTGCTTTAATCTGAATACCTTTAACTTGACTTATTCAATTGTTCAATTTGTTCTTATTCTATAACAGTTACATAAACATAAATTGACTTTGATTACACGATTTTTGCACGCTCGGTTACATACGGAAAGATTATATGAAACGCTACACTGCAGACCGCCTATATTTGTTCTGTAAGCTAGTGAAACACACGTTAATACTAGAGTAAGCTGAATTATTTGTCATAAATCCAATTGTATGTTGCATCGGGTTTGTCTAAGAGACGAATTGTCTAAGAGACGTGGCCCCACGACGTTTGGAAGTAGGTGGTTGTTGTAGTGTTTTATTGCCAGGAGCCAAAAGCACAACCGCACAGCATGCGCGCGTAACTAGAATGACCTCCAAGAAGGTGGAGAGGTACAAGAAAGACTACGTAGTAGAAAACCACCCAAGCGTATAAATACGTCACAAATTCACTACATCTTCCCTCTTCAGAAAGATTGTAAATACAAACATAACAATAACAGACAAAACGAAAAATACGTAACACTATTCGCTAAATCGCTGCGGTGCGTGTATAGTCCGACCAGACCGAGTGTGGTATGTTGAACCTTCCAGTGAAGCACTCCGAGCGTCATCATTTCTTTCGACATCTTCTGTGTGAGGGATAATGGGCTCAAACCGAGCCTTGTACAGAAACCGTCGATTTCGCCTGAGCAAATCGTCTTTTTTATCCTTAATGATGTAAGAACGATGCTTGTGAGAGGCTTTGATAACAGTGGCCGGTTCAAGATTTTTGTCACGTCGGTGATAGATTTTGTCTCCAGTTTGAAGTGGTGGAAGTGGTCGAGCACCTCTATCAAAATACTTCTTCTGTTGGTTCCGCCTCTCACGCATATATTGTTGTGCGACTGATACAGGCACAGTCCTTGGCTCAAGATGTCTGGATGTCATAGGTGACAATTCTCTTAATCTTCTCCCCATCAGCAATTGCGCTGGCGAGCCTTCGTTTCCGATCGGCGTATTCCTGTACTGCAAAAAACTTAAATACGGGTCTTCATTAGACTTGAAGGCTTTATCTAACAAACGTTTTACAGTTTGTACAGTTCTCTCGGCCAAACCGTTTGATTGTGGATATAATGGACTCGACGTTTTATGTAATATGTTCCAATTTGTACAAAAATCTTCAAAGTTTTGACTGTTGAACTGCGGACCATTGTCTGATATGATAACCTTCGGAATCCCATGCCTTGAAAATAAAGATTTTAAATGAGAAACTACAGCTGGACTAGTTGTAGTTGTCAACAAAACCACTTCAAAATACTTGCTGTAATAGTCCACTACAACTATATATTCATTTCCATTCCATTGAAATAGGTCCATAGCGACTTGCTCCCATGGCGTCCTAGGTATTTCATGATTGACTAAGGGTTCTTTTGGGTGCTTATTTTGAAACAATTGGCAAACTTTACATTTGGCAATGTAATCGCGGATGCAATTTGTCATTCCGGGCCAGAAATACAAATCTCGTGCTTTTTCTGTACACTTTACAATTCCCATGTGTCCACCATGAATGCGTTTTGTTACAAGTTGTCTCAGAGACGAAGGAACAACGATTCTCTCACCTTTTAACAGGACATCTTCTGTTACAGACAGTTCGTCTCGAAATCCCCAAAAATCACGTGTCTGCTGGGTGCATGAATTTCGCGCGGTGGGCCAACCGTGAAGAATATACCTTTTAAGCATTGGCATACATGGGTCCATCTCAACAGCGCGTTGAATTTCTTTGAGATCATGAATCCCATCTGATGGCAAATCTATAAAATTAACATGCAAATTGTTGTCACATTGGTCCGATTCGTCACTGTTTTGAGGGTGGTTTCGAGATAGGGCATCTGCAATCGGGATATCTTTTCCAGGTTTAAACGAAACAGCAAAATCGTAATCTTGAATCTTTATCATCATTCGCTGCAGTCTAGCAGAGGCTGTCGAAATCGGTTTCTTGAAGATGATTTCCAAAGGCTTGTGATCGGATTCAACTGAAAAATGTCGGCCATATATATATTGATGAAACTTTGCGCACCCAAAAACTATTGCTAGCATTTCCTTTTCAATTTGTGCGTACTTTTGTTCAGTTTCGCTTAATGCTCGGGATGCATACTCGACAGGACCATTGTCTTGTAACAAGACAGCGCCCAAACCATGTTGCGATGCATCCACTTGAATTTTTAATGGCGAATTAGAGTCGTAAAATTTAAGTACTTTACCAGTTTGAGTAACTTGTTTCTTTACAGCGTTGAAAGCTGTTTCGTGTTCTGTTTCCCAGCACCACTGCTTGTGTTGGAGTAATTGCCTTAACACAGAAGTCTCTTCGGAAACCTGCGGCGAGAATTTGCGCAAGTAGTTAACCATTCCTAAAAAACACTGAAGTTCCTTTACGGATGTTGGCGATTTCATTTTTGATATTGCCTCAATACGTTTCGGATTGGGCTGAATGCCATTCTGACCGATCACATGTCCAAAATACTCTACTTTCGGACAGCAAAATTTGCATTTGTCAAGATTAAGTTTAATACCTTGTTCCCGGCAACGTTGCAGCACTTGTCTCAAGTTATCTATTGCTTCATCTAACGTGTCCGCCCATAGCAATATATCGTCGATTATGGCAGCTTGTTTGGGTAAACCATGCAAGGCTTGTTCAATTCTCTGTTGAAAAACGTCTTGGGCCATTTTTAGACCAAATGGCATTCTTAAGAATTTGTATTTTCCGAAAATAGTGTTAAAAGTAGTAAGGTTTGAGGAAACTGAGTCGAGCGGAATTTGCCAATAGCCCGATCGTCCGTCTAATATCGAAAAGTATTTGGCACCAGATAATTTACTAAAAATGTCGTCAATAACCGGCAGTTGATATTGTTCTCTTTGGATTGCTCTGTTAAGAGGACGTGGATCCAAACAAAGGCGAACACTACCTTTTTTCTTTTTAACAACTGCAATTGCGTTTACCCAGTCAGTGTACTCACATACAGGTTCAATAATTTTCTTTTTCACTAAGTAGTCGAGTTCGTCTTTCACTTTTTCCTGAATAGCAAACGGTATACGTCTTGGTGGACTTACGGACGGTTGAACACTGTTGTCTAAAATAATGTGGTAAGGCTCTGAAAAACATCCAATACCTTCAAACACATCTGAATATTCTTTACACAGATAGTCGGGAGTTTGACAGGGAATATATTTATTTATTTGCATCAGTATTTTTATTAGGCCCAACTCTATGCTTGGTCTTAACCCCAAAATTGGTGGTGAATTTGAATGGACAACGTAAAACACTTCCGTGATTTCTTTATTCTTGTACTTGCATGTTAAATTAACTTTTCCAACAGGGCGGATTACTGATCCGCCATAAGCGACTAAAGTCACATTTGTTCTTTCCAGTTGAATGTCCTTCATTGCTGTTTTGAAATAACTGTGAGGGATGATGCTGGCTTGTGCCCCAGAGTCTAGTTTGAATCTAATGGATAAACGTAGTCTATTAAAGAATATATCCACAAAAACTTGGTCCATCGTGGTAGAAAATGTTTCAACAGATGAAATCTCACCTTGACTATACTTGTAGCACACCTTTGCAAAATGATTCCATTCACCGCAGCTGAAACAGCGTTTTCCTTGTGCGGGACACCTCCGTTCACGACTATGCCTTGTTCCACATTTGTAACAGTGCTTGAGGGGAGCACGTGTAGAATATCGAGGTACCATCCCCACAGCATCAATTGGAGACCTTTCGTCCTTGTTTAAAGAAGTTAATTGCCTCTGCGCGAATTCGTCTCCCCGAACCACGTCGATGCACTGGTTTAGCGGCATGTCCGGTTCCTGTAACATTCTTTGAACCACTCTATCATTTCTAATGCCACAAATAATGCGATCTCTAACGAGACTGTCTTTAATGTCCCCAAATTCGCAGTTAGCTGCCAACAGCTTTAGCTCGGTTGCATAAGCATCAATTGTTTCATGATCCTCTTTATTTCTTACAAAGAATTTATACCGGTCCATAGCTAGATTTCGTTTAGGTTTGCAATATGCATCGAACTTATCAAGAATTACCTTCGGATTTTTTCTTTCATCATTACTGAGTTCCCATGTATTGTAAATGTCCCGTCCATCCTGACCGATGTAAAGCAAAAGATAACTACATTTCTCCACATTGGATTTTGCCGATAAAGGACCAGAAAAAGTCAGTTCAATCATTTGTCGCCATTTCCGAAAATTCTCGGCAACGTTTCCATTGTGAAAATCCATTTCTTGTTTGTTGCTTGGAAATTCCATTGCAAATCCAACACTTCTGACACCATGTAGTGTTTTATTGCCAGGAGCCAAAAGCACAACCGCACAGCATGCGCGCGTAACTAGAATGACCTCCAAGAAGGTGGAGAGGTACAAGAAAGACTACGTAGTAGAAAACCACCCAAGCGTATAAATACGTCACAAATTCACTACAGTTGTGTGGTGACTGTTACATCTTTTAATAAATTTACTGTGGCACGCAAGGTTGTATCGGTTGCAACGGAGGAAGACTGCTGTTGGTTGTGAAATGAGCGCGTACGCACATTGTTATTTTCTTTGTTTTATTCCTGCACCGGTAATAATTAATGTTTCATAAGTTTGTTACTTTATTTTCACAATTGTTTTCCTAATGATTTTCTACACTCTTTGTTTTAATGTACCTTGTTTTCACAATGTTGTTAATATTTGTTCATATTTTGATAATATTTACCACGCACACTTTTCATAATGTTTACCACTCACACTTTTATTTAACGTTATATTTGTTTGTATTTGCGTTTTCACGTTATGTATTCACACGTTTTAATGTACCGCTACATTCGCTTCCTTTATCAATTGTCTCGCACCAATGACTTGGACGTCGACGTGTCGCACCTGTACGTTGTAATTGGACGAAGAGATCACGTGACTTTGTGCCTGCCGTGCTTCGTTTTAGATTTGAGGCAGTTCTCGCTTGGGCCTCGTGTTGTACGTAGTGTTGTGACTTGTAAGTGCAGTGGAAGAACGTGGTAGCGCTGGATTTTGTATTGTATCGTATTGTGTTGAAACGTTGAAAGGCGCTCGTTATCTAATGTTATCGTCTTTGTATATTTTATTAAACTTGTTTTAGTTGAGGCCCTGTTCGGTGTGACCATCTCAACTTTGGTTTTAGCGGTAAGCCGTTAGTGCAGGGTGACCTGGTTTTTACCAAGTTAGGGGCGGTGATCCCGCTATAATTGTGGATAGGGTTGGGTAAGCTTGTTTTATTTAGTAAAAGATAACTATCTCGCCTTTCCCAAAAATCCTAGGCCAAATTCGGGATCACCTAACTAATTTCGGTTACATTTGGCGAGCACGCCAGGACCCTGCTACCGCTTGTAGGTGGTCACTCCGTGGTGAGAACTCGATTTTGTATGGTTTTAGTGTTTTACAGTTTTACTTTTTAACATGGCTTTTAACGTTTTTATAACTCCTCCGCGGTATACGCCTGGAATGGATGTAGATGGGTTTATAACGCAGTTTGACTCGTACTGCAACAGCGTGAAGGCATCGGAGGAAGTAAAGCGCCACATGTTTTTAACAACCATTGATGACGACTTGCGTTGGTCAGTGCAAGGAAAGGACAGCTGCGTGTTTGAACTGACTTACGAACAGATCATTGAACGTGTGCGAAAATTAAACAAGAGCGACGTGATTTTGCATCAGATGCGCGCTAATTTGTTTCGCCGGCGGCAATTGCCCCAGGAATCTAACAAGGAATTTGTCTATGCTTTGAAGGCAATGGCAGACAAAGCATATCCTAAGGACGAGTCAGTCCGAAACGAAGTGTTGTACTCCTTACTATTGCTTGATTTAGCTGATCAGTCAGCGGCTATTAACATTCCTAAACAGCTAGGATACAAACGTGACTTTTAGTCTGTGGCCGAATGTGTGATTGGAACTACGAGCCAGGGTCCATTACCAGTAATGCCGGTGGAAAAAACGTTGAAAAACGACCCACAACTTCAGCTGATTGAGGACCTCAGGAAAGAATGGCAAGACAATTCTAAAGCGCTGGCTGACGCAGTTTCGGCGCTCCAAGCTGACGTGAAGCAAATTCGTGATGAGGTGCGTTCAGGACCCAATCAATTTCCAGCTGGCGGATATCGCCCGGGGAGAGGCGTCTTTAAAGAACAACCCCGATGCTATGGCTGTGGTGAGGTTGGTCATTTACGTCGGTTCTGCAGATATGGTGAGCAATACAGTGGTGTAAGACGTGATAGAATGTACCAAAGTTCCACGTTTTCTAAACCAAGTGTCCACAGACCGAGACCGAGAGCACCAAGCAAACCCTTAGGACCTTCCAAACCTACATCGGCCGGTTCTGGCCGTAAGCATATTGTTAAAAAGACATTACCCCGGTTTGTTAATATGATGACAGGAGGTGTTGTCACTTGTGCATTGGTTGACACTGGTGCCTCCGTTACCATTTTAAACCAACGCAAGTGGGATGTTATTAAGCAGAAGATGGTCGACAGCAAACTGATTCCCCTCGGGAATGACGTATACCTCTCGGGAGTCACGGGCAAGTCCATAAACGTTTTGGGTAAAGCCACTATCTCCATTAAATTAGGAGATTTAGATGTAAGTTCTGTTGTGTACGTGGCCACAAGCTTACCTTATGATTGTATCCTAAAACTGTTCCTACTTTTTCCGTGTTAGTAAGCCGTAACGAGGAGTTTTGTGAACGGATAGGCCTACGAAGCGTTTTTGTGAACGGACGGGTCTACGAAACTGTTTGGGCGTAGTCAAAGGTAATAAAGTTAAAGTTCGTCTGGCTAACTTTAGCGATGAGACGATCGATGTGCTTGACGGGACCCGCATAGCTACAGTTACACCGGTGCATGCTTATGGTCACATTGATAGTCTATACATGAATGTTGCGTTTATCGGTCAAAGTTCCCATGATAAATGTGTATGCAGAAATGCGTGGCGTTCACAAAGGTTGACCGATGTGTGCATTGTTTCGCAGAAGGGTCAAGATGAAAGAGTACCGAACGACGGAGAACACTGGCAGGCCGTCCGAGACGGAGTTACCATCGGCTCGGGGACCAATTCCAGTCAATTAAATGAAGTTTTGAATCTTCTACGCCGTCACCAGAATGCATTTTCAACAATTAGTTTAGACCTTGGACGAACCAGTATTTCGCGTCACGTTATCGACACCGGCGATGCCCCACCTGTTCGTCAACCACCACGACATATGGCCCAAACCCATAAGCAACAAGTGGAGAACATAATTGGGGAAATGCGAGAACAAGGACTGATTCGCCCTTCGACATCTCCATGGTCCAGTTCCATTGTTTTGGTGAAAAAGAAGAGTGGTGAGCTACGCTTTTGTGTTGATTATCGTCAGGTGAATGAAGTTACAAAGAAAAATAGCTATCCGATACCGCGGATCGATGACAGCCTAGACGAAATGTCCGGTTCCGTGTATTTTTCGACGCTAGACCTAAAATCCGGTTATTGGCAAATACCAATGGATGAACGTTCACGAGAAAAGACTGCATTCGCTAGTCACATGGGCCTTTTTGAGTTCAACGTCATGCCGATGGGCTTATGCAACTCTGCGGCTAGTTTTCAGAGATTAATGCGAATTGTACTGCAGGGCATTGAATGGCAGGGTGCGCTGGCATATCTAGATGACATCATTATTTACGCCAGGAGCTTCGATGAACATATGCGTCGTCTGGAGGATGTTCTTCTAAGGTTGATCAAAGCTGGGTTAACCCTCAAACCTTCAAAATGCGACCTCTTTAAAGATGAAGTGCGATTCCTCGGTCATATTGTCTCAAAGCAAGGTATTTTATGTGATCCCGATACGGTTCGGGCTGTCAAAGAATGGCCGATCCCGAGGAGTGTCAAACATGTGCGTCAATTTGTAGGCTTAACATCCTACTACCGCAAGTTTGTAAAAGGCTATGCATCTATTGCTGCTCCCTTACATAAATTAACCGAAAAAGGCTGCCGTTTTATATGGACTGATCAATGTCAACAAGCGTTTTCATCATTAAAACTAGCGCTTGCCGCAGCTCCTGTGCTGCGTTATCCAGATTTTACAAAGCGGTTTGTGTTAGATACCGATGCCTCCGGTAATGCTGTTGGTTGTGTTCTTGGACAGGTGATCGATGGAAAGGAGCACGTGGTAGCATACGGAAGTCGAACTTTTGAGTATAGCGGAAAGGCATTACTCCACTACCCGTAAAGAGCTGTTAGCAGTTATTTTTGCGACCAAACTTTTTCGTTGTTACTTGTTGGGCAAAAACTTTCTTCTTCGAACAGATCACTCGTCGATACGATGGCTTTGGCGATCTCGCGAATTGTATGGTCAGTGCGCACGTTGGGTAGAACACTTGGCCGCCTACCATTTTGAGATGTCTCACAGACCGGGAACCAAACATTCGAATGCCGATGCATTGAGCCGTGTTCCTGAAGATGATGGGTTTCCGTATGTGATCGTGGATGGGGGAGCACAGACCGAGGTATTTTCAGTTGATTTAAGAGATGTATCCGGGTATAATTTGTCGACGATTGTAGAAGCCCAACACACCGATCAACATCTCAAACCGGTGTTATCTTGGGTTCAACGAGGTATTAGGCCGTCGTTTCGTAATGTTAAGCATCTATCCGCCGAGTCCAGGCATTTCTGGAGTGTTTTTAGCAAGTTAACATGTCGTGATAATATGCTGTTTATTTACGATGACTGTGTTACTCAGGCTTCTGAAGAAGTAACCAAACCCGTCGTACCCATCTCCATGCGGGAAGACGTGTTAACCGCTTGCCATGACATGGCGCTTGGTGGAGGACATTTGGGTATCGCCAAAACTTTAGGAAAAATATCTGAACGTTTTTATTGGTTTCAGTGGAGGAAGGACACCGAGGCACACTGTCGGAGATGCAACATGTGCAATATGAACAAGAAACCCAGCACGACCATACGAGCACATCTGGTACCTTCACAAGAAGTGCGACCAATGCAAAGAATCGAGATCGATGTTTTGGGACCTTTGCCTCTGACCAGGTCTGGGTATCAGTATGTTTTAGTTTCCTGTGACTTGTTTACCAAGTATGTTCGAGCATGGCCGATGCGACACCAGAGTGCTCATGAAACTGCGGGTATTTTGTTCCACAGGTGGCTTACGGTCCATGGCGTCCCGGAGATTATACACTCTGACCGTGGCGGGAACTTTGAAAGCGAATTGTTTGCAGAACTGGTGCGGTTGATGGGGTGTACTAAAAGCCGCACGACAGCTTACCACCCAGTTGGAAACGGCGGCGTCGAAAGAAATAACCGTACGATCATTTCGATGCTTCGCAACTATGTACAGCGCGATCCCAAGAGGTGGGACGAGGCGCTATCGGCGGTCGTGGCTTCATACAATGCTAGTCGCCACGAAAGTACTGGCTTATCCCCACATTTTCTGTTAACAGGTCATCAACTGCGCTTACCGGCAGACCTCATCTCGTCGCGACCAACAAGAGCTACCCAGCCATTCGTGCATTTGGAAGCATTGCGATCCAGACTATTGCTTGCGGAGGAGGTCGCGCGCGAAACATTAGAAGTGCAGAGGCAACAAATGGAGCAACGATACAATAAGAAAATCTATGGCGCACCATTACGAGAGGGTGATATCGTCCTTTTGGAAAACACGGTGGTGGCAAAAGATGGTTGTCGTAAGTTTTTGCAACCTTACAAAGGTCCTTTTAAAATTGTAGCAACACAAGGCACAGTTAATCATGTGATTCAGGACGAACAAGGTGCGATTCAAACTGTGCACTACAACAGGTTGAAAAAGGTCGACATGGAGTACAACAGACAAGAAGAGAGTGGCGAAGAAAATCCAACAACCGAGAACAATGTCCCACAAGCAGGCAGTCACTTTTGGGTTCCAACTGCCAATGACAACAGTGCTATGCAAAGAGCGACGGGGCGTGAGGAAGTTGAAGACGAAGGCGCTGAAGACGAACCTGTTGAAAGCGAACCAAGTGAAGACGAAAACCATGAAGACAGCGGCAAGGGAAATGCTGCGCCCGTCGATGATGATACCGGATTGGGCGCAGACATACAGAATGTGGCTGAACGATTGGAAGATCTGCGACCGAGGCGAAATCGGCGACAAACTGTGTTTTATCCTAATGTCTAGTCCTAACGGTGTAGGACGTGAACTGAGAGGGGGTGTGTAATGAGCGCGTACGCACATTGTTATTTTCTTTGTTTTATTCCTGCACCGGTAATAATTAATGTTTCATAAGTTTGTTACTTTATTTTCACAGTTGTTTTCCTAATGATTTTTTACACTCTTTGTTTTAATGTACCTTGTTTTCACAATGTTGTTAATATTTACCACGCACACTTTTCATAATGTTTACCACTCACACTTTTATTTAACGTTATAATCGTTTGTATTTGCGTTTTCACGTTATGTATTCACACGTTTTAATGTACCGCTACATTCGCTTCCTTTATCAATTGTCTCGAACCAATGATTTGGACGTCGACGTGTCGCACCTGTACGTTGTAATTGGACGCAGAGATCACGTGACTTTGTGCCTGCCGTGCTTCGTTTTAGATTTGAGGCAGTTCTCGCTTGGGCCTCGTGTGGTACGCAGTGTTGTGACTTGTAAGTGCAGTGGAAGAACGTGGTAGCGCTGGATTTTGTATTGTATCGTATTGTGTTGAAACGTTGAAAGGCGCTCGTTATTTAGTGTTATCGCCTTTTATATATTTTATTAAACTTGTTTTAGTTGAGGCCCTGTTCGGTGTGACCATCTCAACTTTGGTTTTAGCGGTAAGCCGTTAGTGCAGGGTGACCTGGTTTTTACCAAGTTAGGGGCGGTGATCCCGCTATATTTGTGGTCAGGGTTGGGTAAGCTTGTTTTATTTAGTAAAAGATAACTTTCTCGCCTTTCCCCAAAATCTTAGGCCAAATTCGGGATCACCTAACTAATTTCGGTTACACGTTGATAAATGCCTGTGTTACCGCATTGTTTTGACAGCCCGGAATTGGGTCTAGCGATTTCGGGTGGCGGTATTATCTTTGCCAAATAAGTCCCAAAAGCCCTGCCAATCTGCTCTATTCCCCGAGACTGTCTCCCCAATTCTGTAAACAGTCCAGAACCCTGCAATAACGGCTCACCACGAAAGCCGGATCTACCTAACACTGGTTTTGCTAAACGGGCGTCTCACAGTGTATTATATTATAGGATAAAACACGTACAACGTTACACAAACGTCAACAAACCAGGTCTCTTCACCTGAGAACTACCACTGCACATCAAAACAACGTCACAAGGAAAACGACCGCACACTAGACGCCCACAAGAAGACTGCCTCTCCTTATGCAACGATTACATGCCGACCTCGACACATAGGCGATTGACCAATCACGGTCCTCCATACGATTAGGTTATCAGGCACACCCGGGAGTGGTGATTACTGAGAAAATGCGGCAGAACAATAATGCGTGAAAAATGAAACTGGCGAGGCAAACTAAAACAAACGGTGGGACAAACAAATCAAAGCAACGAATCAACGATAAGTGAAAATATATGGTTTGAGTGAAAGAAAGACAAAGGTGTGAATAACGTTAAAAAAGGTAATAAAGGTGAAACGCATTTTTAAGCTAGACATAAGTGAAACATAAGTAAACACATTAATGTGAAACAATTGTGGAGACGACACACAAATGAACATGTTTTAAAATGTGAAACAAACCAAACGAAAGCAAATACCAAATGATGTACAGTGTACTTAAATAACTAAAGGTGAAATATTTTCGCCACACCTGTGTTGTGCTTTCGAACCCATTGTCACACATTTACAGAATAGCACATTTAAAAAAATTACCCTATATGTTCCTGTCGTGTGCTTTCAAACCCATTACCACATATTTACAAAGCAGGACTTACAAATAGACATAATATTTTTGGCGTCTTTAGGAAACTTTGCATCACAGTCAAATATTTAAATGATATTTATCAAGTGCGTTTTGCAAAGTTTCGTTGATCATGTAACATTGTACTTTAAGCAGAACAGCATACCTTTACATTACAATAGTTTTCCATTGCAAATTGATTTATTAGCTGCTACATGTTGAAACAGCAATATAAAGATATGATGAAGATTTTGTCGCACATGCAATTAGCTTGACAAGGTGGAAAACTACAGCTTGGTTTCGAGCAAAGGCAGAGATTTCCGAAACTCGTCTTTTTGTTTTTTCGAAACTGGCAAAAACACCACCAGGGTGATTTCGACTGTGTTTATCCAGGACCGGTTTTCGTCAAGATTTTCGAAGTACTTACAATTTTCACTTTGCATCGAAAAACAACAGGGAATTGCCGGAGGAAAATATATCTGAGCGTAAACAACTCGACCAGGCGAGTGAGTCAATAACCACTGCATTACAAGCAAGAAAAGTAGCCTGGAGAACCGACGGAAATTACCAAGTTACTGATATAAAAGAGTGGAGGTTTGTTGAGCAAAATCATCAGTTTCATCGACTCATCAACAACAACTTTACTTTGAGAAACCGTCACAAGTCGACTGTCTACAAAAGGTAACATTTTTCTACAATAAATCTAATTATTACTGCATTTCAACAAAGTAATATTTAATGTCAGCACTTAGACCGAAATGCAACAGCATACGATTTCAACGGTATTAAATATGATTTTGTTATTTAAAAATCAAAGTTGGTTTATTCATACATCTTTATTTTGTTTCAGTTACGATGAAGATATTCAGTTTGACAATCGCGTATGTTTTCATTGGGGCTGCAAGCGCAGTGATTTATTACCCAGGTAAATTAAATGGTGTAACAACCAAAAGTGCAAAGTAGTTATATACGTACAAATTGTTAAAATAGGTTGATGCATATTCAACTCACAATGCGAGTAAACATATCTTTATAATCAACAAGCTGTTGACTAATTAAAAGTATTGGATTCATAACTATGCCATTTTTTGATGTAGTTACTTACAACAATCTCGGATGTTGGGAAGACACCGGGACCAGAGCAATTCCTACGAGAGAAGGAGATGCTATTCTTGATGGCAGCTATACGGTTCAAGATCCAACGCGATTGCAAAATGCGCCAGAGTCGCTCACAACCATGGCGATGACGTATTTGCTCTTCAGGTAACGCAGAAACACGATTTTTTGATGAAAATATGATACTCAAAACAAACTGCTGTACCGTTAGATGGCAACACAAGCCAATACGGCTTATCTTTTGTCACCAGCTGCACTGATGAAACCCTTTAGGTCGACACGGTGTACACTGTCGACAGCTTACTTATCATTTGTTGGCTTCATCCTTTTATATCAAAACATTTTTATTCGTTAAACTGTCAAGCAAAATTAAGGATTGCTACAAGAATTTTCCTAATAACGCGACAGTTGTTGAAAAACAAATGTGTCATCATCAACAACACTAGACATAAAACTGAAACCTAAATATCATGGTCAATTCGAGCTCTGTAGCAGAATGTTTTCAAATATATGTTATCAGTTTATATGTTAAATAGAATTATTTTCCGATAATTTTTGCTATTTCTTTCTTTTAGCACGGAGGTTGGTGCGCCAGTTCATCCACAGCCCGTGATACTTACCGTAAATATGGGGGAAGCAGCGGATGTGGGTCTGACGGTGAAGGTGGTAGTTGGGCCAATCAGGTTTACGAAATCGCCTCTATTTCCGAAGGTGAGAAGCTATGGGTGAAAACACAAAAATATTTCAACGACAAAAAATCGTTCAACCTATTATGTCATAATAAGAAAAGTTTTCATGAAATTGAATAAACGAACAACATATTTTTGTTTTCAGTTGTTCTTGACAATCTCGGGTGTTGGAGAGACACATCAAATCGTGCCATTACGACACTTGAGGGACTCGACCCAGTCCTGGACGGAAGTTACGGCTCACGCCGCGACGCCATCGCCAAATGTATTCAAGCTGCGCATGCGCGAGGATATGAAGTCTTTGCACTGCAACACGGTGGTTGGTGCGCTGGAGCACCTGACGCCGATCTGACTTACAACAAATATGGAGCAAGCACCAACTGTGGACATGACGGTGAAGGAGGATCATGGGCAAATCAAGTTTACCGCATTCGTGGGAAATATTAGTTGTCTGTATTTTTTCAGTGATCCAAATCAATGTTGTGAAACATATGTTATATCGGTTTAAACTTACCATCGCCACAAGTAAATAAAATCTTTATTTTTTCAGAACCTATAATGGGAAGAAGTAATTACTTCTTTAAAGATCAACATCTGATTTTCAGAAACGTCCTAAGTGTTTTCGGTTTATGTACATTTCATTAAAAATAATACACTAACGCAATATAATTGTGTTAACTTGTGCGGCTTCAATTTTATGCAGCTGTATAAGAAAACTGGATAGACTATAAAAGTGCTCGCATTGAGAAACGCAAACATTTGAACCAAGTCACAAACACTATTTTGAGGGCTTGAATCGGGCCGGACTTTTTATTCGTACATGTTTTTAAATAAAATTACCTAGCTAAGTAGCTGGTTACTGGAAAAGGATGGCTGTAGGGTACGTAGAAAAATTCAGCACGGTACTGTGGTGCGGTACGCCAAGAAAGCTGAGGTATGGGTACGGTATGTGGTACGGTGCTTCACCAGTGCGTACCACCGTACCAAAAGCGTACCGTACGACCGTGATAAAAATTATCTAAACGGTCATTTTTGGATCGCTAACATTTGCAGATAATATAAAAAATATCAAAAACTTGGATTTGATAGGTTTATGAACTGATTTCATCACAATGTCCCTGTTCCAAAAGAGGATTCAAAAATGTTTATGAGGTCACTGCTTAATATTTTGTGCTTACGGACTGACCGCTATGCAAAATGAGGGTTAAACACGCTGTAGGCCTAATTAAAACGCCCACATGACAAAATCAGAAATTAATTTGACATGTGGAATTGATTCTCAAGTTAGTTAAAAAAAAGCTAGCTAGTGTTGTAGTCTCTTTCGCAGTAATGATTTGACTTTAAAAAACATGCAGTTGAATATATAACACACACTGTCTCTGACCGAACCCATCATAGAAAGCACATCAACCTTTATTTCGAAAGCTGGTTTTGTAGTGGGGCAGCTTGTTTGGACACCTCTCCTTTAAGTGCATGTCATAAAATCTATCCGACCTGATCCAGATTGGTGTATCTGAAGGTACGGTACGGTAGAACGGTGCGTTTCGATATTTAGGATTCGGTAATGTGAGTTATGTGGCGTAACCAGAGCTCTTACAACTGTGAACGTGTTAAGCAAGTATGTAATTACGAGCAAAAAGCAACGGGTGCTTTAAGGTCACGTCGTCGATTACACCTGCTTACTTGCTTTGTTTTTGTACTATTTGGTTTGGTCCTTATTGTTATCAAGTTCAAAATAATTCCTGCTTTATTTTGAATAAATTTAACTTAATTCATTCAATTGTTAATGTGTGCTTTATTATAACTGTTACTTAAACAGAAATTGACGATGATTAAACGATTTTTGCACGCTGGACGATTTACGGTCAACTAACGTCATAAATGCAACTGAAATTTGCATCGCGGTAACGGATTGTCAACGAAACGTGGTCCCACGACTACTCCATACTTGGACTTGCATCATATAACTGCTGGAAACCAGCAACGCATTTTCTTGAATTGCATCAAATATAGGTAAATGTATTCGCATAATTGCTTTATCTTTAAGTTTGCGTTACTCATTGTTTTATTGTTGTACGGCACCAAGTTGCATCCCTTCTGTTGATTTTATTTCTCATAACGGGGCTTTTGCCCTAAAAATATTTAGAACCGTGCATTTTGTACCAAGAGGAACATAATTTTGCAAATCGTTTGGTGTGTCACAAACATGATAAGGTTGCTGACCCCTGATCTAAAGTTTTGCAATTACAACAAGCTGATCGTAAAAGTTATACAATCGGCAGCGTTTCTGCACCAGACGGTTATTTAGCTTTATAAAAAAATCGTTTTAATTCCGCTTTGTCATGCACTTTGTTATGCTGTATTTCAGTTTGATCATATTAATCTTGCCTTATCTTAAATCTTTAACCAAAAGACCTACAATTTATTGTTGCTCAAAAATCCTCTTCACCACACCACTGTATGTACAAGACCTGTATCATGTTTTATTTTGGAAAGACATTTTGTAACATTACTATTACGAGTTTGCAAAATCTTGTTGCTACTTCTAGGCTTTATTTTCTTCTTGGTAAAAGTCGAACTTTTCTTGCACAGTTAGGTCATCATTTAGTGCTGCAGGTCTACCGCGCGCCACCTATTGAAATAAACACATTTTTGTGTTCACAACGTAAAAGGTATGTAATAATGATTAAGATGTACACAAATTCATAACTGGAATCAGCTCTGAAGCGTTTATGCAGACCAACAATCAGAGCGCACCCATATAGAAATCTTAATACGGTAGGCTTATTAAAGGCCTTATACCGAATCAGCCGGTCACCGTGAGCTTTATATTAATAGTTATGCTTTCAGGTGCTTTCGTCAAAAGCTAATTTTATCTTATCACCGAATTATAAAAGTCTGATGACCAAACCAATTTAATGATCACCTTTTTTTCAAAAACAAATTTTAATGAAGGTATTAAAGCCTTACTTGTTTGCCACGGAGTCCATGAAATGGCAAGTTACAACAGCAATTGAAGCAAATAGAAGACACAGCAAAACGAATTTGAAGTTCCACATCTTGCTCGAAAAGTATACAACTGTTCAACCTGACGATGAAACCCCTTTAAAACTTGCAAAACTCTTAGAGGTAAAAAATATTTTAAAGAGAATGACATTTACTCGCAGGAGTAAGTGCGAACTTTTTTTTGCTGATTGCGTGCGAAGCTCGGTAAAAAAAACCTCACAAAAACATGTTTGACGATAGCACAGTTGTCAAAAGCTATTTTCGGATATGCATTTTTGCACTTCAAACATTAATTCGTTACATAATGTGGGTTATATGGCGTGGCAGGAGCTCTTAAAACCACGAACGTGTTGCGCAAGTATGTAAGTACGTGCAAAAAACATCAGGTTCCATCAAGGTCACTGACCAGGTACTGTTTACTTGATTTGTTTTTGCACCATTTGGTTTGCTTCTTGTTTGATAAATTCAAAATTATTCCTGCTTTAATCTGAATACCTTTAACTTAACTTATTCAATTGTTCAATTTGTTCTTATTCTATAACAGTTACATAAACATAAATTGACTTTGATTACACGATTTTTGCACGCTCGGTGACATATGGAAAGATTATATGAAACGCTACACTGCAGACCGCCTATATTTGTTCTGTAAGCTAGTGAAACACACGTTAATACTAGAGTAAGCTGAATTATTTGTCATAAATCCAATTGTATGTTGCATCGGGTTTGTCTAAGAGACGAATTGTCTAAGAGACGTGGCCCCACGACGTTTGGAAGTAGGGGGTTGTGTGGTGACTGTTACATCTTTTAATAAATTTACTGTGGCACGCAAGGTTGTATCGGTTGCAACGGAGGAAGACTGCTGTTGGTTGTGTAATGAGCGCGTACGCACATTGTTATTTTCTTTGTTTTATTCCTGCACCGGTAATAATTAATGTTTCATAAGTTTGTTACTTTATTTTCACAATTGTTTTCCTAATGTTTTTCTACACTCTTTGTTTTAATGTACCTTGTTTTCACAATGTTGTTAATATTTGTTCATATTTTGATAATATTTACCACGCACACTTTTCATAATGTTTACCACTCACACTTTTATTTAACGTTATATTTGTTTGTATTTGCGTTTTCACGTTATGTATTCACACGTTTTAATGTACCGCTACATTCGCTTCCTTTATCAATTGTCTCGCACCAATGACTTGGACGTCGACGTGTCGCACCTGTACGTTGTAATTGGACGAAGAGATCACGTGACTTTGTGCCTGCCGTGCTTCGTTTTAGATTTGAGGCAGTTCGCTTGTGGTAGCGCTGGATTTTGTATTGTATCGTATTGTGTTGAAACGTTGAAAGGCGCTCGTTATCTAATGTTATCGTCTTTGTATATTTTATTAAACTTGTTTTAGTTCAGGCCCTGTTCGGTGTGACCATCTCAACTTTTTGTATAGTTTTAGTGTTTTACAGTTTTACTTTTTAACATGGCTTTTAACGTTTTTATAACTCCTCCGCGGTATACGCCTGGAATGGATGTAGATGGGTTTATAACGCAGTTTGACTCGTACTGCAACAGCGTGAAGGCATCGGAGGAAGTAAAGCGCCACATGTTTTTAACAACCATTGATGACGACTTGCGTTGGTCAGTGCAAGGAAAGGACAGCTGCGTGTTTGAACTGACTTACGAACAGATCATTGAACGTGTGCGAAAATTAAACAAGAGCGACGTGATTTTGCATCAGATGCGCGCTAATTTGTTTCGCCGGCGGCAATTGCCCCAGGAATCTAACAAGGAATTTGTCTATGCTTTGAAGGCAATGGCAGACAAAGCATATCCTAAGGACGAGTCAGTCCGAAACGAAGTGTTGTACTCCTTACTATTGCTTGATTTAGCTGATCAGTCAGCGGCTATTAACATTCCTAAACAGCTAGGATACAAACGTGACTTTTAGTCTGTGGCCGAATGTGTGATTGGAACTACGAGCCAGGGTCCATTACCAGTAATGCCGGTGAAAAAAACGTTGAAAAACGACCCACAACTTCAGCTGATTGAGGACCTCAGGAAAGAATGGCAAGACAATTCTAAAGCGCTGGCTGACGCAGTTTCGGCGCTCCAAGCTGACGTGAAGCAAATTCGTGATGAGGCGTTCAGGACCCAATCAATTTCCAGCTGGCGGATATCGCCCGGGGAGAGGCGTCTTTAAAGAACAACCCCGATGCTATGGCTGTGGTGAGGTTGGTCATTTACGTCGGTTCTGCAGATATGGTGAGCAATACAGTGGTGTAAGACGTGATAGAATGTACCAAAGTTCCACGTTTTCTAAACCTTTTCTAAAAGTGTCCACAGACCGAGACCGAGAGGACCAAGCAAACCCTTAGGACCTTCCAAACCTACATCGGCCGGTTCTGGCCGTAAGCATATTGTTAAAAAGACATTACCCCGGTTTGTTAATATGATGACAGGAGGTGTTGTCACTTGTGCATTGGTTGACACTGGTGCCTCCGTTACCATTTCAAACCAACGCTTGTGGGATGTTATTAAGCAGAAGATGGTCGACAGCAAACTGGTTCCCCTCGGGAATGACGAATACCTCTCGGGAGTCACGGGCAAGTCCATAAACGTTTTGGGTAAAGCCACTATCTCCATTAAATTAGGAGATTTAGATGTAAGTTCTGTTGTGTACGTGGCCACAAGCTTACCTTATGATTGTATCCTAAAACTGTTCCTACTTTTTCCGTGTTAGTAAGCCGTAACGAGGAGTTTTGTGAACGGACGGGTCTACGAAGCGTTTTTGTGAACGGACGGGTCTACGAAACTGTTTGGGCGTAGTCAAAGGTAATAAAGTTAAAGTTCGTCTGGCTAACTTTAGCGATGAGACGATCGATGTGCTTGACGGGACCCGCATAGCTACAGTTACACCGGTGCATGCTTATGGTCACATTGATAGTCTAATACATGAATGTTGCGTTTATCGGTCAAAGTTCCCATGATAAATGTGTATGCAGAAATGCGTGGCGTTCACAAAGGTTGACCGATGTGTGCATTGTTTCGCAGAAGGGTCAAGATGAAAGAGTACCGAACGACGGAGAACACTGGAAGGCCGTCCGAGACGGAGTTACCATCGGCTCGGGGATCAATTCCAGTCAATTAAATGAAGTTTTGAATCTTCTACGCCGTCACCAGAATGCATTTTCAACAATTAGTTTAGACCTTGGACGAACCAGTATTTCGCGTCACGTTATCGACACCGGCGATGCCCCACCTGTTCGTCAACCACCACGACATATGGCCCAAACCCATAAGCAACAAGTGGAGAACATAATTGGGGAAATGCGAGAACAAGGACTGATTCGCCCTTCGACATCTCCATGGTCCAGTTCCATTGTTTTGGTGAAAAAGAAGAGTGGTGAGCTACGCTTTTGTGTTGATTATCGTCAGGTGAATGAAGTTACTAAGAAAAATAGCTATCCGATACCGCGGATCGATGACAGCCTAGACGAAATGTCCGGTTCCGTGTATTTTTCGACGCTAGACCTAAAATCCGGCTATTGGCAAATACCAATGGATGAACGTTCACGAGAAAAGACTGCATTCGCTAGTCACATGGGCCTTTTTGAGTTCAACGTCATGCCGATGGGCTTATGTAACTCTGCGGCTAGTTTTCAGAGATTAATGCGAATTGTACTGCAGGGCATTGAATGGCAGGATGCGCTGGCATATCTAGATGACATCATTATTTACGCCAGGAGCTTCGATGAACATATGCGTCGTCTGGAGGATGTTCTTCTAAGGTTGATCAAAGCTGGGTTAACCCTCAAACCTTCAAAATGCGACCTCTTTAAAGATGAAGTGCGATTCCTCGGTCACATTGTCTCAAAGCAAGGTATTTTATGTGATCCCGATACGGTTCGGGCTGTCAAAGAATGGCCGATCCCGAGGAGTGTCAAACATGTGCGTCAATTTGTAGGCTTAACATCCTACTACCGCAAGTTTGTAAAAGGCTATGCATCTATTGCTGCTCCCTTACATAAATTAACCGAAAAAGGCTGCCGTTTTATATGGACTGATCAATGTCAACAAGCGTTTTCATCATTAAAACTAGCGCTTGCCGCAGCTCCTGTGCTGCGTTATCCAGATTTTACAAAGCGGTTTGTGTTAGATACCGATGCCTCCGGTAATGCTGTTGGTTGTGTTCTTGGACAGGTGATCGATGGAAAGGAGCACGTGGTAGCATACGGAAGTCGAACTTTTGAGTATAGCGGAAAGGCATTACTCCACTACCCGTAAAGAGCTGTTAGCAGTTATTTTTGCGACCAAACTTTTTCGTTGTTACTTGTTGGGCAAAAACTTTCTTCTTCGAACAGATCACTCGTCGTTACGATGGCTTTGGCGATCTCGCGAATTGTATGGTCAGTGCGCACGTTGGGTAGAACACTTGGCCGCCTACCATTTTGAGATGTCTCACAGACCGGGAACCAAACATTCGAATGCCGATGCATTGAGCCGTGTTCCTGAAGATGATGGGTTTCCGTATGTGATCGTGGATGGGGGAGCACAGACCGAGGTATTTTCAGTTGATTTAAGAGATGTATCTGGGTATAATTTGTCGACGATTGTAGAAGCCCAACACACCGATCAACATCTCAAACCGGTGTTATCTTGGGTTCAACGAGGTATTAGGCCGTCGTTTCGTAATGTTAAGCATCTATCCGCCGAGTCCAGGCATTTCTGGAGTGTTTTTAGCAAGTTAACATGTCGTGATAATATGCTGTTTATTTACGATAACTGTGTTACTCAGGCTTCTGAAGAAGTAACCAAACTCGTCGTACCCATCTCCATGCGGGAAGACGTGTTAACCGCTTGCCATGACATGGCGCTTGGTGGAGGACATTTAGGTATCGCCAAAACTTTAGGAAAAATATCTGAACGTTTTTACTGGTTCAGTGGAGGAAGGACACCGAGGCACACTGTCGGAGATGCAACATGTGCAATATGAACAAGAAACCCAGCACGACCATACGAGCACATCTGGTACCTTCACAAGAAGTGCGACCAATGCAAAGAATCGAGATCGATGTTTTGGGGCCTTTGCCTCTGACCAGGTCTGGGTATCAGTATGTTTTAGTTTCCTGTGACTTGTTTACCAAGTATGTTCGAGCATGGCCGATGCGACACCAGAGTGCTCATGAAACTGCGGGTATTTTGTTCCACAGGTGGCTTACGGTCCATGGCGTCCCGGAGATTATACACTCTGACCGTGGCGGGAACTTTGAAAGCGAATTGTTTGCAGAACTGGTGCGGTTGATGGGGTGTACTAAAAGCCGCACGACAGCTTACCACCCAGCTGGAAACGGCGGCGTCGAAAGAAATAACCGTACGATCATTTCGATGCTTCGCAACTATGTACAGCGCGATCCCAAGAGGTGGGACGAGGCGCTATCGGCGGTCGTGGCTTCATACAATGCTAGTCGCCACGAAAGTACTGGCTTATCCCCACATTTTCTGTTAACAGGTCATCAACTGCGCTTACCGGCAGACCTCATCTCGTCGCGACCAACAAGAGCTACCCAGCCATTCGTGCATTTGGAAGCATTGCGATCCAGACTATTGCTTGCGGAGGAGGTCGCGCGCGAAACATTAGAAGTGCAGAGGCAACAAATGGAGCAACGATACAATAAGAAAATCTATGGCGCACCATTACGAGAGGGTGATATCGTCCTTTTGGAAAACACGGTGGTGGCAAAAGATGGTTGTCGTAAGTTTTTGCAACCTTACAAAGGTCCTTTTAAAATTGTAGCAACACAAGGCACAGTTAATCATGTGATTCAGGACGAACAAGGTGCGATTCAAACAGTGCACTACAACAGGTTCAAAAAGGTCGACATGGAGTACAACAGACAAGAAGAGAGTGGGGAAGAAAATCCAACAACCGAGAACAATGTCCCACAAGCAGGCAGTCACTTTTGGGTTCCAACTGCCAATGACAACAGTGCTATGCAAAGAGCGACGGGGCGTGAGGAAGTTGAAGACGAAGGCGCTGAAGACGAACCTATTGAAAGCGAACCAAGTGAAGACGAAAACCATGAAGACAGCGGCAAGGGAAATGCTGCGCCCGTCGATGATGATACCGGATTGGGCGCAGACATACAGAATGTGGCTGAACGATTGGAAGATCTGCGACCGAGGCGAAATCGGCGACAAACTGTGTTTTATCCTAATGTCTAGTCCTAACGGTGTAGGACGTGAACTGAGAGGGGGTGTGTAATGAGCGCGTACGCACATTGTTATTTTCTTTGTTTTATTCCTGCACCGGTAATAATTAATGTTTCATAAGTTTGTTACTTTATTTTCACAGTTGTTTTCCTAATGATTTTTTACACTCTTTGTTTTAATGTACCTTGTTTTCACAATGTTGTTAATATTTACCACGCACACTTTTCATAATGTTTACCACTCACACTTTTATTTAACGTTATAATCGTTTGTATTTGCGTTTTCACGTTATGTATTCACACGTTTTAATGTACCGCTACATTCGCTTCCTTTATCAATTGTCTCGAACCAATGATTTGGACGTCGACGTGTCGCACCTGTACGTTGTAATTGGACGCAGAGATCACGTGACTTTGTGCCTGCCGTGCTTCGTTTTAGATTTGAGGCAGTTCTCGCTTGGGCCTCGTGTGGTACGCAGTGTTGTGACTTGTAAGTGCAGTGGAAGAACGTGGTAGCGCTGGATTTTGTATTGTATCGTATTGTGTTGAAACGTTGAAAGGCGCTCGTTATTTAGTGTTATCGCCTTTTATATATTTTATTAAACTTGTTTTAGTTGAGGCCCTGTTCGGTGTGACCATCTCAACTTTGGTTTTAGCGGTAAGCCGTTAGTGCAGGGTGACCTGGTTTTTACCAAGTTAGGGGCGGTGATCACGCTATATTTGTGGTCAGGGTTGGGTAAGCTTGTTTTATTTAGTAAAAGATAACTATCTCGCCTTTCCCCAAAATCTTAGGCCAAATTCGGGATCACCTAACTAATTTCGGTTACACGTTGATAAATGCCTGTGTTACCGCATTGTTTTGACAGCCCGGAATTGGGTCTAGCGATTTCGGGTGGCGGTATTATCTTTGCCAAATAAGTCCCAAAAGCCCTGCCAATCTGCTCTATTCCCCGAGACTGTCTCCCCAATTCTGTAAACAGTCCAGAACCCTGCAATAACGGCTCACCACGAAAGCCGGATCTACCTAACACTGGTTTTGCTAAACGGGCGTCTCACAGTGTATTATATTATAGGATAAAACACGTACAACGTTACACAAACGTCAACAAACCAGGTCTCTTCACCTGAGAACTACCACTGCACATCAAAACAACGTCACAAGGAAAACGACCGCACACTAGACGCCCACAAGAAGACTGCCTCTCCTTATGCAACGATTACATGCCGACCTCGACACATAGGCGATTGACCAATCACGGTCCTCCATACGATTAGGTTATCAGGCACACCCGGGAGTGGTGATTACTGAGAAAATGCGGCAGAACAATAATGCGTGAAAAATGAAACTGGCGAGGCAAACTAAAACAAACGGTGGGACAAACAAATCAAAGCAACGAATCAACGATAAGTGAAAATATATGGTTTGAGTGAAAGAAAGACAAAGGTGTGAATAACGTTAAAAAAAGGTAATAAAGGTGAAACGCATTTTTAAGCTAGACATAAGTGAAACATAAGCAAACACATTAATGTGAAACAATTGTGGAGACGACACACAAATAAACATGTTTTAAAATGTGAAACAAACCAAACGAAAGCAAATACCAAATGATGTACAGTGTACTTAAATAACTAAAGGTGAAATATTTTCGCCACACCTGTGTTGTGCTTTCGAACCCATTGTCACACATTTACAGAATAGCACATTTAAAAAAATTACCCTATATGTTCCTGTCGTGTGCTTTCAAACCCATTACCACATATTTACAAAGCAGGACTTACAAATAGACATAATATTTTTGGCGTCTTTAGGAAACTTTGCATCACAGTCAAATATTTAAATGATATTTATCAAGTGCGTTTTGCAAAGTTTCGTTGATCATGTAACATTGTACTTTAAGCAGAACAGCATACCTTTACATTACAATAGTTTTCCATTGCAAATTGATTTATAAGCTGCTACATGTTGAAACAGCAATATAAAGATATGATGAAGATTTCGTCGCACATGCAATTAGCTTGACAAGGTGGAAAACTACAGCTTGGTTTCGAGCAAAGGCAGAGATTTCCGAAACTCGTCTTTTTGTTTTTTCGAAACTGGCAAAAACACCACCAGGGTGATTTCGACTGTGTTTATCCAGGACCGGTTTTCGTCAAGATTTTCGAAGTACTTACAATTTTCACTTTGCATCGAAAAACAACAGGGAATTGCCGGAGGAAAATATATCTGAGCGTAAACAACTCGACCAGGCGAGTGAGTCAATAACCACTGCATTACAAGCAAGAAAAGGTGCCTGGAGAACCGACGGAAATTACCAAGTTACTGATATAAAAGAGTGGAGGTTTGTTGAGCAAAATCATCAGTTTCATCGACTCATCAACAACAACTTTACTTTGAGAAACCGTCACAAGTCGACTGTCTACAAAAGGTAACATTTTTCTACAATAAATCTAATTATTACTGCATTTCAACAAAGTAATATTTAATGTCAGCACTTAGACCGAAATGCAACAGCATACGATTTCAACGGTATTAAATATGATTTTGTTATTTAAAAATCAAAGTTGGTTTATTCATACATCTTTATTTTGTTTCAGTTACGATGAAGATATTCAGTTTGACAATCGCGTATGTTTTCATTGGGGCTGCAAGCGCAGTGATTTATTACCCAGGTAAATTAAATGGTGTAACAACCAAAAGTGCAAAGTAGTTACATCCGTACAAATTGTTAAAATAGGTTGATGCATATTCAACTCACAATGCGAGTAAACATATCTTTATAATCAACAAGCTGTTGACTAATTTAAAGTATTGGATTCATAACTATGCAATTTTTTGATGTAGTTACTTACAACAATCTCGGATGTTGGGAAGACACCGGGACCAGAGCAATTCCTACGAGAGAAGGAGATGCTATTCTTGATGGCAGCTACGGTTCAAGATCCAACGCGATTGCAAAATGCGCCAGAGTCGCTCACAACCATGGCGATGACGTATTTGCTCTTCAGGTAACGCAAAAACACGATTTTTTGATGAAAATATGATACTCAAAACAAACTGCTGTACCGTTAGATGGCAACACAAGCCAATACGGCTTATCTCTTGTCACCAGCTGCACTGATGAAACCCTTTAGGTCGACACGCTGTACACTGTCGACAGCTTACTTATCATTTGTTGGCTTCATCCTTTTATATCAAAACATTTTTATTCGTTAAACTGTCAAGCAAAATTAAGGATTGCTACAAGAATTTTCCTAATAACGCGACAGTTGTTGAAAAACAAATGTGTCATCATCAACAACACTAGACATAAAACTGAAACCTAAATATCATGGTCAATTCGAGCTCTGTAGCAGAATGTTTTCAAATATATGTTATCAGTTTATATGTTAAATAGAATTATTTTCCGATAATTTTTGCTATTTCTTTCTTTTAGCACGGAGGTTGGTGCGCCAGTTCATCCACAGCCCGTGATACTTACCGTAAATATGGGGGAAGCAGCGGATGTGGGTCTGACGGTGAAGGGGGTAGTTGGGCCAATCAGGTTTACGAAATCGCCTCTATTTCCGAAGGTGAGAAGCTATGGGTGAAAACACAAAAATATTTCAACGACAAAAAATCGTTCAACCTATTATGTCATAATAAGAAATGTTTTCATGAAATTGAATAAACGAACAACATATTTTTGTTTTCAGTTGTTCTTGACAATCTCGGGTGTTGGAGAGACACATCAAATCGTGCCATTACGACACTTGAGGGACTCGACCCAGTCCTGGACGGAAGTTACGGCTCACGCCGCGACGCCATCGCCAAATGTATTCAAGCTGCGCATGCGCGAGGATATGAAGTCTTTGCACTGCAACACGGTGGTTGGTGCGCTGGAGCACCTGACGCCGATCTGACTTACAACAAATATGGAGCTAGCACTAACTGTGGACATGACGGTGAAGGAGGATCATGGGCAAATCAAGTTTACCGCATTCGTGTCTTGAAAACCACGTAAGTACAACAGGGAAATATTAGTTGTCTGTATTTTTTCAGTGATCCAAATCAATGTTGTGAAACATATGTTATATCGGTTTAACCTTACCATCGCCACAGGTAAATAAAATCTATATGTTTTCAGAACCTATAATGGGAAGAAGTAAAGATCAACATCTGATTTTCAGAAACGTCCTAAGTGTTTTCGATTTATGTACATTTCATTAACAATAAAACACTAACGCGATATAATTGTGTTAACTTGTGCGATTTCAATTTTATGCAGCTGTATAAGAAAACTGGATATACTATAAAAGTGCTCGCATTGAGAAACGCAAACATTTGAACCAAGTCACAAACACTTTGTTAAGGGCTTGATTCGGGCCGGACTTTGTATCCGTACATGTTTTTAAATAAATTTACCTAGCTAAGTAACTGTAGTTACTGGAAAAAATTGCTATACGTACGGTACGCAGCAAAGTTCATCCTGTTCCAAAAGAGGACTCAAAAAAGTTTAGAGGTCTCTGCTTAATATTTTGTGCTTGAGGACTGACCGCTATGCAAAAGGAGGGTTAAACGCTGTATAGCCTATACAGTATAGGCCTAATTAAAACGCGCACATGACAAAGACAGAAATTAACTCGGCATTTGGAATTGATTCTCAAGTCAGTTAAAAAATCTAGCTAGTGTTGTAGTCTCTTTCCCAGTAATGATTTGACTTTAAAAAACATGCAGTTCATGGGCGCCGGAACGATCATGGGCGCCGGCACGTATTGGCAAGAGGCACTTGACCCCCACTAGAATTTCAAAATTACAACATTTTTTTGAAAAAGGGGGTGACTGAAACGATAATGCTTTAAGAAGGGAATTTGAGATGGTCAAAGCAAATGTCTAAACCAGCGACTTGAAATCTCAACTTGTTTAGTTGTTGTTAATTGTGCCAGCTGATTTAAATATCAATAAAAATAGAGATATAATCGAGCCTGTACTTGAACTTACATCATAAGCAGTGCAAACCAGCAATGTAATAAAAGATGAACATTTCCGCTTAATTGCCTTTGTCTTTGACCTCACTTCGCCATTTTTTAATGTTGCTCGGCACCACGTTACATCACTTCCGTTGGCTTTATTTCACGGACGATGACAAAAGTCGAAACGTTGCGATGTTTTACACTCAAATACTGACTTGCATTTTTTGCTCAGAATATTTAGAACCCTGAAATTGGAACCTAGTTGAACATAGTTTAGCAAATTGTTTGGCGTGTCACAAAAATGGCAGGGTTGACGCCTTCTTACCTCGGTTTTGCAATTACAACGAGCCGAGCATGTAAATCATATGATCAGCAGCATTTGCTTTGTTGCAAGGTTTTTCACGAGACGCTTGTTTCCCTTCATAAAAGAGTTGTTTTATTTCCGCTTTTTCCAGTATTTTGTCATGCTGTATATCAGTTTTATCATATTAATCTTTCCCTTTATCTTGAATAAAACTACAATTTATTTTTGATCAAAAATCCTCTACACCACACTACTGGATGTACAAGACCTGTATTTTGTTTTATTTTGCAAAGAAATTGTGTGACATGATTATTAAAGGTTTGTAAAATCTTGTTGCTACTTCATGACTTCATTTTCCTCTCTGATCAAAGTTGACGTTTTCCAGCACTGCTACGTCATCATCTAATGCTGCACGTCTGCCGCGCGACATCTATAATGAAATA
Source organism: Phallusia mammillata (assembly GCF_965637545.1). NCBI lineage: Eukaryota > Metazoa > Chordata > Ascidiacea > Phlebobranchia > Ascidiidae > Phallusia > Phallusia mammillata. The sequence continues at coordinate 10,745,814 of NC_137256.1, read as the reverse complement.
AACACATTTTGTGTTCACAACATAAAAAGGTATATAAAAATAATTAAGATGTACATCAATTCATAACGGGGATATCAGGCCTCAAGCGTGTACGAAGACTAGAGATCAAGGCACACTCACGTATGTCATTCATAGTTCCATAGACCTATTAAAGGCGTTATACCGAATCAGCCGGTCACAAAGAATTCCAATATGGCATCAAGCGTATGGGCCTGAAAAATCTAGCCTGCGGCGGGAATCGAAACCAAGACAGGAGTCTTTTCGGTTTTTGCGCTCTACCAGCAGAACTATACACACGCTCATTAAAGAATCCTGTCGGAAGTTAAATCACAAGTATCGTTACCTGCCTTGTGTGGTGAAAATGTCAGCTTGGAAGTAGAGAATCGCCGGATTGACCAGAATTAGTTAAGATGAACATATGATCATAGCTAGAATCAGCCTAAACGTTCATGCAGCACCAACGAACTCGGCACACCCATATGTATATAAATCATAAAACAACAGGCTTATGGAAGGCGTGATCAGGCTGTTACTTTGAGGATTACATTGTTAGTTAGGTAAGATGAACAAACTGGGATCAGCCCTGAAGCGTCTATGCAGACCAGCGATCACGGCACACTCATACATAAATCACAGTACGCCAGAAAAATCTAGCCTACGCCTTGCCATATGGTGGTGAATGCTTGGTGACCGGCTGATTCGGTATAGCGCCTTCAATGGGCCTGGCGTACTGTGATTTATTAGTTAGGTAATGCAGTTTTTTTAAAACAGCTAATTGTGTTCCATCACAGAGTTATAAAAGTTTGTTAACCAAGGTTGTAACGCTTGTAGTAACGTTAAAGCTGCAGCGATTCTACTACCTATCCACCAATTGCGCCGTCAACTTTGATGCGCTTGTAACATCTGAACGTTGCGCAGCTATTTTTGGCTTGGTGAACGTTTTAGCGCAAAACAAGGTTAAAACCCCTTTTAAGCCTTGCAAAACTCTCGGAAGTGGAAACCGTGCTATTGAGAAATCAACCGCCAGTAAATATTTTAAAGAGAATGACATTTACTCGCGGGAGTTAAGTGCAAACTTTTTCTCCTGATTACGTGCGAAGCTCAGTTGAATACCTACGATAAACAAGTGTACACTTTTAGACTAGAAGCGTTCGACGATAACGCTGTTGCCTAAGGCTACTGTCAAGTATGCATGTTTGCACTTAAATCATCAACTCGTTACATAATGTGAGTTATGTGGCGTGATCAAAGCTCTTACAACTGTGAACGTGTTACGCAAGTATGTAATTACGTGCAAAAAGCAACAGGTGCCATCAGGGCATATTCAGCCTATGTTTTTGTATGGAGTTTTTTCATTTCGTTTTCACTTTCGTTTTAAAAAACGAAATTTCGTTTCGTTTCGATTACACCTGGTTACTTGCTTTGTTTTTGTACCATTTGCTTTGGTCCTTATTGTTATTAAATTGAAAATAATTCCTGCTTTATTTTGAATAAATTTTTCTTAATTCATTCAATTGTTTAATTTGTGCCGTCGAAATTGACGTTGATTTAACGATTGTACGCTGGACGATTTGCGGTCCTCTAACGTCATAAATGCAATTGTAATTTGCATCACGGTAACGAATTGTCAAAGAAACGTGGCCCCACGACTATCCTGTACTTGGACTTACATCATACCTGCTGGAAACCCGCAATGCATTTTCTTGATTTTTATCAAACATAGGTGAACATATTCACAATTGCTTTTATCTTTAAGTTTGCGTTACTCATTGTTTTATTGTTGTACGGCACCAAGTTGCATCCCTTCTGTTGATTTTATTTCTCATAACGGGGTTTTTGCCCTAAAAATATTTAGAACTGTGCATTTTGTACCAAGAGGAACATAATTTTGCAAATCGTTTGGTGTGTCACAAACATGATAAGGTTGCTGACCCTTGATCTAAAGTTTTGCAATTACAACAAGCTGAGCGTAAAAGTTATACAATCGGCAGCGTTTTTGCACCAGACAGTTGTTTGGCTTTATAAATAAATCGTTTTAATTCCGCTTGTCTAGCACTTTGTTATGCTGTAAATGTCAGTAATCTTGCCTTAGGAACACTATACACGGACATGAAAAATAATTTGATCATAAACATTACTGCCAGAGTACTGGTGTATATAAAGTACATCGTCAAGCTGTAGAACACTGTATATAAAGCACTGAGGCTTTTTAACGATGTATTCTATATACACTAGTACCCTGGCAGTAATGTTTATGATCAAATCTTGCCTTATCTTTAATCTCTAATCAAGGACCTACAATTTATTGTTGCTCAAAAATCTTCTTAACCACACAACTGGATGTACAAGACCTGTATCATGTTTTATTTTGCAAAGACATTTTGTAACATTACTATTACGAGTTTGCAAAATCTTGTTGCTACTTCTAGACTTTATTTTCTTCTTGGTAAAAGTCGAACTTTTCTTGCACAGTTAGGTCATCATTTAGTGCTGCACGTCTACCGCGCGCCACCTATTGAAATAAACACCTTTTTGTGTTCACTACAAAAAGGGTGAGTAATAATAATTAAGATGTACTTAAATTCATAACTGGGATCAGCTCTGAAGCGTTCATGCAGACCAACGATCAGAGCGCACCCATATATAAATCTTAAAACAGCAGGCTTATTGAAGGCCTTATACCGAATCCACCTGTCACCGTGACGATAAAATTCTTTTTAAATTTGCAAAACTCTCAGAGATAAAAAATATTTCAAAGAGAATGACATTTGCTCGCAAGAGTAAGTGCGAACTTTTTCTCCTGATTGCGTGCGAAGCTCGTTAAAAACCTCCGATAAACTTTTACTTTTTAATGCGGACTGTTTGACGAAAGCGCACTTACCTAAGGCTAATTTGCAAAGATCAATTCGTTACATAATGTGGCTAATTTGGCGTGAATAGAGCTCATAAAATGCGAAAATGTTATGCAAGTTTGTAATTACGTTCAAAAAAACTTATGTTCCATCAAGTTCACAGATCAGTTACTGCCTACTTGATTTGTTTTTGCACCATTTGGTTTGCTCCTTGTTTGCTAAATTCAAATTTATTCTTGCTTTTATCTGAATAACTTTAACTTAACTCATTCAATTGTTCAATTTGTTCTTATTCTATAACAGTTACATAAACATAAATTGACGTTGATTAAAAACAATTTTTTACACGCTGGATGAATTACGAAAGGATTAAATGCAACGTTATGCTATAGACCGCTTATATTTGTTACAGCTATTGACACACACGTTTATACTACAGTAAGCTGAATTCATTGCTTTACGTTCCTCTGACTTCATAAATGCAAATGTATGTTGCATCGCGATAACGAATTGTCGAAGAGATGACCCCACGACGTTTGGAAGCCGGCTGTTAGAGTTAGAGTTGAGTTGGGGTTGTGATGCGAATGTATATCTGCTCGTCTTTTATTGCTTTTACTTTTTAATAATATAAATGGAAGTTTGTATTGGGTATTGACAGCCCGTTATAACAGCAGATAAAGTTAATTAAGCAGCTTGAGCGGAAAGGCATGCAGTCTGTGCGGCCGAATCTATCTGACAAATCAGGTTGTTTGTGTTTGTTTGGTGTGCTGCCAACTATTTCCATCACTTCCCTCGAGGCAAACCTGCCTGTGAAGACCGGCCCTATACCACCACTGGTTGAGCCGGTAAACTTACTGTGGCACGCAAGGTTGTATCGGTTGCAACGGAGGGAGACTGCTGTCGCTGGTTGAAGAAACTTTCAACAAAATTCCATTAATTTCTTTTGCAAACCAATGTATTAATTTTGTCATCTTTACATGCAACCTTGAGCCATTTATGTAATCCGAAAGCACAAAACGTGTTTGGTATATCATCTGTTTGATTTACTTTTCATGCAACAATTGAATGCTACAAGAGGTTAAGATGAAACATATTTTACATTGTAAATAACTTACCTGCGTTTTTTATGACCCACAAAACCTTAGAAGAAGCTAACTTGTGTCATTTAATAGGGAACTTGCATCAAACTGCATTGATAGCGATGCGATGGTTGGGTTGTTTCATTTTATAATGATCAAAAACTAATGGAAAAAAATTACTCACCGTAACTACAGGCTCAGTAAGAACCAAAAAATATTGAGTCTTACCGCAACACACAGATCGAAAAATGATAACGTTGTCGTGTTTATTACATAGGTAATATACAGAGGTTGATCAACTGGAATTAAAAAAATGGGGAAAGTACATAGATATATATTCCACCATAAAACATGCATATTTTAGTTCTAAAACAACTTGATGCTAATGATAACACAATGTTTATTGTCACAAAGAGGATAATCAGACATACATTCACATTTTCTGATTCCAAAACACAATTACTGTTACAAATATGCAAGAAAAATCACACACTCTATTGGCATACGGTGTACCTGCAATTATCATGCATCGCCTGCATAAAGTTTCAAAAAAGTCAAGTGTAACTTGTGCAAACGAAATTGTTTGGCATACCATTGTGAATTTTAAGTGTCGGTACATATTTCATTTCAGTCACATTAAACTTTTCGTGATTGAACTATGTCAGTTTTACGTTTACATACACTTGCATAATTTACATCATATGAACAGGCGGTGTTAGTTACAAGCTTAAGAATGTTATTAGACTTTTACAAAGACCACAAGAATGTAATCAAGAAAACAACAAGATGTACAGAAGCAATTAAACCATTTGCACTGCTGCATCCAGTTCCATAAGTTAATCTGCAAATGAAAGAGTTTCAGTTGGAAAAATATATTTTATATGTTTTTTTGCTTTCATTTGATGTGATGTCAACCGTTCCTTAACTAGGTCTTTTGATTATTCAGCGTGGAACAGTACAGCTCAAAATGCTTTGCGAAACTTAAAACAAAGTTAAGCAAATCGCAAAGCTATTTTAAGTTTACTTACCCGTCTCCCGTGTAATCCTGTGGGCAAGTACAAGATGCTCCCAGGTCCGGTGCGGGATAATCTTTACATATTGCTTCGGCAGCGCAGTTTGTACGAGTTTCTTCGCAATAGTTGATGTCGTTGCAAATCGGAGAACCTAAGCATACAGTGTAATTGAGCGTAAAGTTATTTATGGGTGGCTGTGATTTGAATTTAATTTTACCTATTGTGTTTGAAGCTATGTATCCCGTCCTGCATTCACACAAATATTGGTTTCCTCTTTGGACACAAACTGTATTGTCGCAAGCGTTGAAGTACGAATTACATCAACTCAAATCTGAGAAAACATGGTTGCCCTTATGCATTGTCACACTGTTTATGACATGAAATATTTTAAACTACAGTTTCTAAACAGACGGAAACAAACGACTATACCATGAACAGTTTGTTTTTAGATTTAAACGTTGTCCTAAAGCAGTGGTTCTCAAAGTATGGGTCGCGACCCAAACGTGGGTCGCGCAGGTTTAAAAAATGGGTCGCGCTATGGTTCAATTCTACCCAAACAAACTATTACTGCATTAAGTAAAAACAAACGAATTTACTTAATGTAGTAGTAGTAAAGTCCACTCACTCGACCACGTTGTACAGTAAAACGAACTAATCATTGCAAAATACCGACAGTAGCCTTCAAATTGTACTGTTACGCACATGGCGATTGTTACGTCATAGCACGGGGAATAAAAGTTAATCATGCGAAACTGAACGTGGAGATGTAACAGTTACCGTTTAAGGATTAGTAAGTATTCGTACAAGGAACCTTTTTTAGATTTGGGATTCACTTCTATCAATGATCATGGTGCTGCAAAGCCACAATGTTTGTTGTGTTATGTAGTATTGTCGAATCGAACTCGTTAAACCTGCAGCCATTTTGACATGGGCAGACTCCAGTGCGGCCACGACGTGGCCTCGAAATTGTTACATTTTTTTATGTTTGAGGCTTGGGTCGTGAGATGTTCATAATACTCAGATTTGGGTCGCGGTCAAAAACGTTTGAGAACCACTGTCCTAAAGCAGCGTTTCCCAACCTTTCTGGTGCCGTGACCTATTGCTAACATTTGCCAAGTTGCAGTGAACACAAGGATAAAATTAGTAGGTTTTAAAAGTCTGAATTAAAGTTTACTCTATTTTTTCTCACATTAAAGTGGTCCATGAGTTTTTTTTTTGAGGGTGGGACCCCAGTTGGGGTCGCGACCCACAGGTTGGGAACAGCTGTCCTAAACTAACAACTTACTTGAAATCCTGACAACTCTGGTCACTTCACAATCACCAGAGGAGCAATACGATTGTGACGTCACATTGTCGTACTGTGACGTAACCGTATAAGTATAGTTATGTCCCGGTAACAATCCGCTTAGTGCCACCTGGTGGCCGTTTATAGTGTTGTAACAAGGACTTTCAAGTTCGGAAAGAGAAACCGAAATTTCTGTCCTTTCGATTGGCTGGAAAAAAGTTGGAAGTAAGGATTTGAAAAGAATAATTTTTGAGCAACATAAAAACTTACTCCTTGCCCAAAAAAACTGAAACCAGCGATTGAATTGGTAGATTTAATTTTTTTCACCACAGCAAGGTGAAGGTGATATTGATCTTCGGGTTCTTGCACGAGTAATAGATGCTGTGCAGTCTACGTTGTCAGTGTTGTTTGCAAATCCAAATTGACTCCCAACAAATTTTCTGCACAACATGACATAAAAATAAATTCAGCTTTACAGAAGTACATCACCAAACATTTTCTCCAAAATAAATTCTTAAAACCTGTTTCAACAAGTTTGTTCCTATACATTTAAAGACAAAAATGGTGTTGTGCTGAAATTTCAGCGATTTCTATTTTACACTGCACCTGTAATAGACGTAAAGTTCTGCTTGATAAGTTTGCTGAAAATCCACGAGAAATGTTGCAGATCGAATATACTTAAAAGTAAAGAAAGCCGTTTAATCATTTTTGCAAGAATAAAGCAAAAAAATATGCATCACAAAACGAACATCAACATAATTAAACATGTATCAAGTTAAACATTTACTTTGCTGTATGGAGTGAACATTTGGTTCTCGATCAATTCAGAAGTTCCATTGCAAGTAGCTGAAAAAACTTGTTGGTAAACTGAGCATGATGAGTCGCAGTAACATGATGACCTGGGACCTCTACTCTGAACACCACTACTAGAGCATGGCGGATTCGCGGGCAATTTAACACATTCTGGTCCTCCAATCCAAATATGGGGTTCTCTGTTAAACAGAAAGTCAAAATTATATTTGGCTAATGATTTATACATCTTAAATTACAAATGAATTGTAAACAAGGACATAAAATGCTAAAATAAAATTGTTTTGTTTTGAAAGTATGTTTCCGTTTATAATTTTACCTGTTGAAAGTCACTATAACGCCATAAAAACTAAAACTAATTTTCTGACAAACGCACAAACATTTATAACTTAAACATTCATAAATTGGTTCGAATCTATACCAAACGCAATGTATGCAATAATATACAACAAAGATTAATAATTTAATTTTAACCATATAAACTGCACAACAAATTTGAGGTTATTTAACCCCACAATACACAGCAAACAAGAAGAAATTCGAGTAATTGTAAACGCATTGTTGTTGACTCCAATCGTTTTATGTTACTGCGGTTTGGCTGAAAAGCTGACGTTACGGTATTTACTGGGTAGTTGAGACCGCAAACTTACTGTGGCACGCAAGGTTGTAGCGGTTGCAACGGAGGGAGACTGCTGCCGCTGGTTGAAGAAACTTTCAACAAAAATCCATCAATTCCATCTGCAAGAATATATGAGTAAATGTAAACCAACAATATTTTGTTTCTGTCAATTTTGAAATAATAATCAAAGTATAATCTCTAAAAACAATTTTATCTTTGTGTACCATAAATATACCTACATTCAATATTGTGATTACCTGTGTTTTCGATGACCCACGAAACCTTTAGAAGAAGCTGACTTGTGTCATTTAATGAGGAACTTGCATCAAACTGCATTGATAACGAAGCGATCGTCGAGTTGTATAACTCCTTCGTTTCTAAAACGAAAGCAATTATTTTTTAAATGGAAATATTATTCAAAAACAAATCAAATAATTATTTTTTAAAACAATAACCGTATAAGTTTGCAAGAATAAATGTTACTCACCATTTCTACAAATTTGCTGACATTCAACACGGATTAAAGTGGTCAAAATAAATGCAAAAAATATTGGTTTTAAACAAAGTAATTTCATCTTCACCATTTAATCTGTTCCAGTTTCTGTTGACAACAACAATCCAAAAATAGATAAATTTTTTTACTAAAAATGCTTGTGTTATGTAAATCACTGGAATCGCTTAAATATATGCGTTTCACAAACACTCCCATTAAAAATGTACTCACTTTCTACAAATTAGGTTTAATTGATTTGGGTAAAAAGATTTATGCTTTAAACGAACCTTTGCAGTTCGCTACCATTTCCTAACTACTTTCAACAGACTGATCGCAATGTATAATGTGTGGTAAACGCTTACCCATGCAAAAGGCACTGGGGCAGAACTTTTTTTTGCGAAAACGCACTGGGCAGAACTCTTGTTCTGTCTGTAATCGTGAAAGAATTTCTCACTTACCACAATTGTTCGAGTGCAAGCAGAACAAACTTTCAACAAAAATCAATTTACTCTATCTTTAAACCAATGTATTAATTCTGTCATTTTTAAATGCAACCTCTGCCACTTTTATCTAGTAACTTTTCTTAAATGTTCTACAATAAACTTTTTAAACACATGAACACACAAAATACACTTGTTTAGTATATCACATGTTTGTTTTACTTTTTATACCACGATTAGATGCTAAGAGTGACCCACGAAACCTTAGAAGCTAACTTGTGTCATTTATTGAGGAACTTGCATCAAACTGCATTGACAACGATGCAATGGTTGAGTTCTTTTGTTTTACAAGAAAATAAAATTATTATTTTAATTGAAAACTAATAGGAATAAATTGTACTTTACTCTCGTAAGAGTTCAAACACATGGAGTTTTACCGCAATACGTAAGTCGAAAGAAAAATGTAATATGTGTCATGTTTATTACCTTGGTAATACACAGAGGTTAATAAACTGGAATTATCATAATGCTGAAAAGTATATTAATATATTTTCCAACCTAAAGCATGCATATGCTTCTAAAACAACTTGATGCTTAATAACGCAATTTGTACAGGGACGATAATAATCAAACACACGTTCACATTCGCTAATTGGATCCTTTTTACTATCACAAAAATGCAAGACAAATTACACACTCTATTGGCATACGTCTACCTGCAAAAATTATCTGGCATCTGCATAGAAAAAGCAAGTGTAAATTGTGCAAACGACATTGGTTGGATTACAATTATGAATTTTAACTGACATTCGCATCAAAAGTTTTCATGATTGAACTATTTTAGTTTTACGTTTACATGCACCTGCGTTTTTTACAACATATAAACAGGTTGTGTTAGTTACAAGCTTAAGAATGTTATCAGAGTTTTATACAATTACAAAGCCCACAAGAATGTAATCAGGAAAACCACAAGATGAAAAGGAGCAATTAAACCATTTGCACTGCTGCATCCAGTTCCATAAGTTAATCTGCAAAAAAGAGTTTCAGTTGGGAAAATAGATCTGATATGTCAGGCTTTTTTGCCTTCATTTGGTGTGATGGCCACCGTTCCCCTAATTCCCTCTTTTGATTATTTCCTATCTGTCAGTGTGGAACGGTTCAGCTTAATTTTCCATGCTTTGTACAAGCACTATTAAAGTTAAGGGCTAAACCAAACTAACGTCTTTGTCAGACCTTCGAAACTTGCCTGCATCAGCAACAAAGAATTTTAAGTCTATTTACCCGTCTCCCGTGTTATCTCGTGGGCAAGTACAAGATGCTCCCAGATCCGGTGCGGGGTAATCTTTACATATTGCTTCGGCAACGCAGTTTGTACGAGTTTCTTCGCAATAGTCGGTGTCGGTGCAAATCGGAGAATCTGAGCATAAAGTGTAATTGAGATTGAAGTTAATTATGGATGGCTGTGGTTTGATTTTAGTCTTACCTATTGTGGTTGAAGCTATGTATCCCGTCCTGCATTCACATAAATATTGGTTTCCTCTTCTGACACAAACTGAAGTATTGTCACAAGCGTTGAAGTACGAATCACACAAACTCAAATCTGGGAAAAGAAATGGTTGCCCTCACACATTGTCACATTGTTAATAACATGAAATATTTTAAATTACGGTTGCTAAGCAGACGGAAACGCACGACTATGCCCTGAATAGTTTGTTTTTGGACCAAAATGCCCCTAACTTGATGTACAGATTAAGCGACAGCGACCACAATCTTTCTGATTAACTTAAAACCTACTTGGAATTCTGACTTCTCTGCTCGATTCACATTTATCGGCGAAACAATATTTTTGTGTCGTCACATTATCGTACAGTGACGTAATAGTGTAAGTGTAGTTGTGTCCTGGTAGTAATCCGCTTAGCGCCACCTGTTGACTGGTGGAAACGTTGTAACAAGAATTTTCCAAAATCGATAGAGACACAGGAACCTTGACCGTCTCGATTGGCTAAAAATAACGATAAGACAGGTTAAACTTTCTATTTTGTTTTACAACGATTAACAATGTACAATATCAATCATGTTTAGTTTTACATAATAATTTTGTGAATCTATTTTACTGGGAATTTTTCAAAACTAACTCCTTTTGCGATCATTATGTTGACACCATCTAATGATCTAATGTCAACCGAAAATCCCTCAAGGTTGTTTTCGTATGCTGGAAAAAGCCACGTGATCGTCAGTGTTGCAGTCCCGAATGTTAAGTTAGGTGACGTCATCTCGTTGACGACGTAAGGTTGTGCAAATGTCGCGTCCAAAACATCTGAAATATAAACACAACAAAAATGACAGCATAAAATTGCCTGAAGAAACTACGAATTTAACTGTTTGCACTGATAAAGTTGTAAATGAAGCTCCAAGCAATAACTTATCCAACATACTGCAGCATGGGGGGACTGAGGATTTTGACCATCTTGTTCTAGCACTAGAAATAGTTTCAGCACAGTCCACGTTGTCAGTGTTGTTTGCAAATGCAAATTGACTCCCAACAAATTCTCTGCACGACATGTCGTAAAAATGAATGTTAGCGTACGAGAAGGCAAATAACCGGCTACGAATATGCAAAGGTAAAATTAACCTCGATTTAAAACATCTTAGTTATAAGACTTCGCGCCGATATTGCATTAAATCCAAATGATATGCTTTAGAAACTGAAAATTATTTATAGTAATACAGTTTCACATTACCCTGTACCTGTAATAGACGAAAAGTTTTGCTTGGTAAGTTTGCTGAAAATCCACGAGATAATTTGCGGAGCGAAGGTACTGAAAACAAATTTGCTGTAAGTCTTTGTCAATTCAAATTGCAATTGTAAATGACATTTTTTTTCTTAAACACAAGCTTTTGTCAACATTAGATCATCTACATGTACCAATAGGCTACATTTTATTGGATGTTTAATAACACTATTTTTTATTCAGTTAAAATGTTGTGATAAATATGATATGTGGCATCAAACTGACTTTTGCATAAAAGGTAGTTTGAAGTAAAACACGTGTGAGGCAAATTGTATTGTTTAAAAAAATCTTTATTACTTTGCTGTATGGAGTGAACATTTGGGTATTAATTTTATTAGCAGTTCCATTGCAAGTTGCTGAAAAAACTTCTTGGTAAACTAAGCATGATGAGTCGCAGTAACATGATGAGACAACCCCTCTACCACGAACACCATTACTATCGCATGGCGGGTTTGCGGGCAAATTTACACATTCTGGTCCTCCAATCCAAATATGGGATTCTCTAGAATGAAAATGTTATAGTTTTGCTTGTTTCTTGAGTTTGGTACATAGTAATGTGTACAAAAATTGGAAGAAGAAACACGAAAAATTTAATTGTTTACCGTTACCACACAAAGTTTATAATTACAATTGATTGAATAATTTAGTTTATTAAATGCACGATGACAATAAAACCCTTGATTCTAGGATCATTAACTGTGCAAAAAGCAAGACTACTTTCACTGCGCAGTTTTGCCAATATGTTTTGATCTTTGCGAAACAACGAACAAATGCCGTTTACATTCATGTTCATGCAGTCGACATTTTAGAAGTAAAACTTTTGTTTGCAATAACAAATTTAGTAGCTGCAAACGATTATTTGTTGACCCCATAAATTTTGTGCCCTGCATTTTTGGGTCCGTTGAAAACCAGTGGTTCTCTACCTAGGCCCGCTATGTTTCGGGTAGCCACGGGTGTACGTAGCCTCTCACGAAAACCAGGTCATTTTCTTTGATAATGCGCAGAATTGAGTGAGTGCTGCAAATATCTTTATTCTCTTACACTCTTTATCCATATTGACGTTTGGCACAATGTCAGTTTGTTGTTTACTATATTCGACTTGTTGAAAGCCGAATTTAATACCGAATTTAAACACGAGTCTCTTATTTACATTTTTTTGCAAGGGGACACATATCTTACATTGTTTTTTAACGGGGGCCACGGGTCCAAAACTATACCTTCAGGGGACCGCTGTTAATGAAAGGGTTAGAACCACTGATCTAAACAGTGGTTGAGCCGGCGTCTGAAAAAGCAGACGTTGTCGTATTTACTGGGTGGTTAACACGGCAAACTTACTGTGGCACGCAAGGTTGTATCGGTTGCACCGGAGGGAGACTGCTGTCGCTGGCTGAAGAAACTTTCAACAAAAATCCATCAATTCCATCTGCGAGAATATATGAGTAAATGTAAACCAACAATATTTTGTTTCTGTCAAATTTGAAATATTAATCCAAGTAAAATCTCTAAAAACAATTTTATCTTTCTGTACCAAATATATTCAACATTGTGATTACCTGTGTTTTCGATGACCCACGAAACCTTTAGAAGAAGCTGACTTGTGTCATTTAATGAAGAACTTGCATCAAACTGCATTGATAACGAAGCGATCGTTGAGTTGTATAACTCCTTTTTTTCTAAAACGAAAGCAATTATTTTTTAAATGGAAATATTATTCAAAAACCAATGAAATAATTATTTTTTAAAACAATAACCGTATAAGTTTGCAAGAATAAATGTTACTCACCATTTCTACAAATTTGTTGACATTCAACGCCGATTAAAGTGGTCAAAATAAATGCAAAAATTATTGGTTTTAAACAAAGTAATTTCATCTTCACCATTTAATCTGTTCCAGTTTCTGTAGACAACAACAATCCAAAAATAAATCGATTTTTTTTACTAAAAATGCTTGTGTTATGTAAATCACTGGAATTGCTTAAACATATGCGTTTCACAAACACTCTCATTAAAAATTTACTCACTTTCTACAAATTAGGTTTAATTGACTTGGGTAAAAAGATTTATGCTTTAAACCACCTTTGCAGTTCGCTACCATTTCCTAACTACTTCGAACAGACTGATCGCAATATATATTGTGTGGTAAACGCTTACCCATGCAAAAGGCACTAGGGCCGAACTTGTTTTTTTGCGAAAAAGCACCGGGGCAGAACTTTAGCTCTGTATGTAATCGTGAAAGAATTTCTCACTTACCACAATTGTTCGAGTGCAAGCGGTGTAGCATTTCTGAATAAGGGTTGTTGAGCTTCAAATTTAAGGTCTAATTTCTACACAAGAAACTTTAATCCAAAACCAGATACAAAAATTAACATTTTCGAACCCCACGAACGATTTAATACGTTGACCGACATCGTGTATCGTAAACATATCTGAAGTTGGGCAATAAACGCTTTTAATATGATTACAGGAATGAACCTATCATACACTGCGAACTAAATAACATTTAATGCTCAACATTACGAAAAGGTTTTAAAATTCATAAAAATGTTCAATTTTTAAGAATGTGTTGAATGTACAAAGTCATCACAGGAGTAACCGAGTCGGTTTTGACTTTTTTGGAGAACGAAAAATGCTCTGTAACAATGATCAGCGACAATAGGGTATTATGTCTGCATGCATTCCACCACGATAAAACGCTGAAATCCACAACGTCAATTTTTACGTTTAAGTTAGGTTTTGTCAGCAAGGTATGACTTGACAAGCAAATTTTGGAAAAGCTATTCCTATTTATTTATCTATTAAATAGAGCAATCTTTGCAAAACAAAACTCGTGCATTACGTTTTTTGTACTACTAATATGCCTGTGGTTTACGAACGGCGCATTGTATAAGTCATCGTTCACTGTTTTTTTGCTGTTTTGGGTAGGCGTATACCCAAACTGCATTGAAGCGAATCGTATGGCCCAAACCGAATTGCAGCGTTTGCTGAAATCTGATTCCTTTTTTGGAGACGCACAATACACTTGCACTTATCTACGTCCCCAAACGTGGATCAAAGAGGGTAAAAGTTGCGCCCATCATACGCATCGATGCACAAAAACAAAGTACATAAAACCCGATCTGAGTGTGATATTTTGCTTTACCTTGAACCTCGGGAAACAAATATTTCGCGAAACTTATGTAATTTCACGCTTGAAACAATCGCTTTATTAAAACATATTCCTCAAAGCATTATACGAAATTCAGTTTTGTTTAAATGAATGAAAAAGAATTGTTGTAAATTCGTCGTATTCTCCGTTGTTCTTTAAATACCGACACGATGCCCTTGTGCCGCTCCTGTTTCCTCAAAATTGTCAAAAGTACCTCGTGAAAACTTTTACAAATCCTATATTGTCACCAAATACCGTTTGTTAGATATGTTTGTTTTGAAAGTGTAAGTATGACATTCGAACCACAGAAACTTACGATTTAAACAGAACGCGGAAATTAACGAAAAAAGGGTTATACACAAAGATCATTTGCAATGTCATTTAAATCATTTTAATTTTTAAGATGTTCATCATTAGATTATTTTAACTGGTCGCACAAACGGGTTGAATTATTTCGTTGCCCAGAAAACGCGACGGTGGAACTTAATGTTTGTCACGTGACCAAATATGACTATTAACTTATAAATACAATCGTAAAAAACATTAAAAACAGAAACATTTTTCATAAACATGTTTATCAGCCTTATAATGTAATTGAGTTTGGCACTGGTAAAATTCCTTAAGTTTATAACAATGTCACTTGTTACAAACGAAATAAAAATAAAATTAATGATGCAGTCTATCCTTTAAAACATCCCACCTTTAACCTTACACTTGATCGATTTTGTGATATGCGGCATTGCTTGTGCTGTTTACTTTGAGTTTTGTGCTGCTGTTTAGCTGCATTAGCTTTTAGTTGTAAAGTTGCATATAGATTGGTCAATAAAAGCTACGTCAAAAGGAAGAAACCATGAAACATCTAACGTTGAATTATCTTCTTTTGCTGAAATCATATCGCCAATGATAATAAATACGACGTTTGGCAAAAGTAAAACTGCATTGAAAACTGTTTAGTGACCTAATGCAAATGGCCAGTGGCGGCTCGTGCCTAAAATGTTTGGGGGTGTTGCACCAATTTTTAGTCTTTATTGGGTAAATATAAGTTGGCAATATATAGAAAAGCCACATTTCTAGTTTTCTAGTCATTGTTTTGTGTAGAAAAACAAGTAATAGAAATCTTAATTAGCAACTCCCTTGTGACGTAATGGTTGTTACGCAATAATGTACACGGGTGTAAACAGCAGACGGTATCATTGGGGAATTTCGTTTACTTGCACAGCGACAGGCCAAATTCAATAACATGCAGTAACAATGTGGCACAAAAACACACGTGACACAGACTCGAAACAAAGCGGCTGTAAATACGGTAAAACACAACAACAGTATATAGAATCAAATTATTAATAAATGAGTCGAAAAAGGTCGAAGTATTTCAATTGGACAACATTTAAGTAAAACTGGTTATAACAATGACTACTAACTAACACACTTTCTATTCAGTCATTAATATGGTCATGTATCATTTAAGTACCTAATAGCCACAGTCAGCATTTTCAACATATTCCGTTACACGTCACAGATTATAATTGCCACACAAAAAATAGCCATAAAGCTTTTTTTGTATCATAACTGACAAATTTAATAACCACATTACATTTGTGTCGGAACTTTATGTTTATTCAACATCTTTTCTTAATTTTTGTGTACAATTATTAATTGTTTGTAAGTTTCTTAACTGCTAAACTTGCTGCTTTATTTGGTGGCAAATAGCTTATAATTCCTTTTTTGAAGTACAAAACTCTGCAAGCTTTGAAAATTACAACACTCTCACTTAAATTTAAAACATATTATTAAACCTTGTGCTTCTATTTTACAACCAAAATGAATCCTAAAGCTATAGTTTAAGCAAAATAATTAATGGCTTCTTCCTTGATTTCCAAATGACAACCAAGAAACTGTTTTTTTCTATTTAGTGCTATCACTGCAAGTGCAAGTCTTTTTGGAAATAATGGTGTTCCTTAGAAAAGTTTGCATCCTTTTCAGTGTTGACATCCTTTTTTAAGAACCGTTTTGCCTTTGAGAGACTCATGGAAATTGCTGGCTAACTGGCCTTTCCTTTAAAAGTTTCAGTAACTTTTCTAAAAGGATATGTTTGGTGGTCACTACTATCTCCCCTGTAGAATGTTCATTCTTAAGCAACATTTCCTGTGAAGCAATTTAGCAGCTACTGTTTAAAGAAACATAGCATGTCCATTATATCAATACACAAGATTGCACTTGGTTGCAAATACTGTCCACATGGTGTGTTAAGAAACCAAAACTTGAAATTGTCATCACTAAGGTATTTCAAAATTCCTGTTGCTTGTGTTGTCATCACTAAGGTATTTCAAAATTCCTGTTGATTGTGTTGTCATCACTAAGGTATTTCAAAATTCCTGTGGCTTGTGCAATTGTTTGTTCTGCATGTAATATTGCCTGAATTTCAGTGAGGCATTTAACTTCATAGTGTGTGTAGCGTCGCACCTTCAGTGCAGCGCCTGGACAAGCTACCAGTGCGAGCAACAGAATTTTATTTCGACCAAGATGAATGACGCGCGCAATAAACGCGGTTTTCTGCAAATATAACAACACTAGTAAAAGTCAGAACGAGGAACAACGACAAACGCATTTACAGGAGAGAAACAAATAACGTACCAAACTTTGATCGGTCCAGGCATTAGACTTCCCAGTTGGAAATCACAGATTACGGTTTTCACACTGTAAATATCGTAAGGCGTAATCAGTAAAACATATAAAAACACACCAAGATACAGGCCACTACATTAAAACATACCGGCGTACAGCAATGCAACCAAGTCACTTCCTCGCACAGATCGATGTAGGCCGAATCTTGCCCACAGTAAATTAATCGGGTCACAATATTCCAATGCTCAGCGCAAAGTTCACAGGTCCAATTTACTTAGGTACAACTTTTGCACATTTGCAGTAAAATTTCTGTTTCAAAGAGAATCAGAATGTCGTTACTTAGCTATCACAACTCACTTTCATGCGTTCAGCACATCACAGACACTAATAACTAATAACCATGCGGTCTCGCACAAAGTAATTGCACCACAATGGATTTTACGTCACAAAGTCATTGTTGCGACAATAGCAATGCCAGGACGATCTTCCTGGCAACCGTACATAACAGTTTGCGCCGCTAGAGGCAAGAAATCTTACATCCTCCCCCACCAAAATGGGAAACGCTACAGTTATGCGTTTACAATTTTTTACAACAATTAAAAGATTTGCGCCTCATTAGGCTCCGGCGCACGCGAAATAAACGTCCATGGCAGTCCGAATTTTCTACATCCTTGGCTCTGTTTCTTCTTCGTCGCCCTCAGTCTCGGCAGGAACGATAACGCACAGCTTTGCAACAGGTCTCTTCAGAACTCCGCTGGAAGTCTTCACTTCAACGCTTCGGACGATTCCGTTTTTGTCGTGGAATATGTTAAGAACTCGGCCCATAGGCCAGCGCCCTCTCGGGGTCGAATCGTCTACCAACAGCACAATATCGTTGACGGCAAAATTCTTCTTACGTTCATGCCACTTCTGTCTGGCGATGTTTGTCCGAGGGTATTCTTGCATCCAACGACGCCAGAACTCGTCAGCAAGGTACTGAACAGCACGAAACCGGCGTCTCGCGTAGCAGTCGGTCTTCGAAGTATTCACTGGCGGCAAACCGACCGTTGGTTTCAGCTTCAGCAAGTGGTTAGGAGTAAGTGGTAATTCCTCTCCTACTTCTAGTTGAACTTGAGTCAAGGGCCTCGAGTTCACAATATCTTCAACCTCAAGGAATAAAGTGTGTAGCAAATCATCGTCGAGTGGTTTGTCTGGAAGCAGCGTCATCAATATGCGGCGGACAGATCTGACCATCCTTTCCCAAGCACCTCAAAAATGACTGGCACTAGGATGATTAAAGTGCCAAGTGACCGCCTTTTGTCTCAAGTAGTTGTGTATTTGCTGTTGGTTCCATTCATCGACAGACTCTCGGAGAACTCGTTCCGCTCCGACAAAGTTTGTCCCGTTATCTGAATACATGTGCTTGATTGGTCCGCGACGTGCAATAAAGCGTCGCATAGCGTTAATGAAAGCATCTGTCGAAAGGTCGGGGGAAACTTCCAGGTGGATTGCGCGACTGTTCATACACGTAAAAAGGCACCCATAGCGTTTCACTTCACTTCGGCGTATCTTAATTGTGAAAGGTCCAAAGTAGTCCACCCCAGTGTGGGTGAAAGGGGCCTCATTTAATTGTAGTCTGGCCGACGGCAGATCGGCCATTTGCTGCGATCCTGGGTTGGCATCACGTCGTCGGCAAAGTAGACATTTTCGCAAGGCACGACGGATTGCAACTCGCGCGTTAACAACCCAATAGCGCTGACATAACAGGTTCATTGTATGGTTGACACATGAGTGTCCCGCTTTCTTGCTGTGGTAGTGTTCAATTAGCAGATCGGTAAAGTGAGATTGGTGTGGGATAATGGCGGGATGTTTAGCTTCGTAATCCAGGCAACAGTTTTCCAGTCTTCCTCCTACTCGCAACACGCCGTCTACCATGATGGGATTTAGCTTGTAGATCTGAGACGTCTTATTTTGGTGCGAGGGAAGGTCTCCTTTAGTCCAATTTGGGAATTCTTGCCGCTGGTTGTATTGTACAAGTGCCTTTTCAGCGTCCTGTAGCTCAATAACGGTGATTGGCGAGCGAGAAAGCGTAGCGGTTTCCCCTTTAGTCTTTTTGTGAAGATATCCTCGGACGCGCAAGAGCCATCCAGTGGCGATTTTAAGTCGGTAGAGCGACGAAAAGTGGTTGATCAGCTTATCGGTCGGTGAGCTGTCGCTGATTGAAAGAAACACGTCAGTTGTTTCTTTTAAATCAAAGCTGCTGTAGATTCCTTCCGGTACTTCGGGTTTAGCAAATCCCTTGGGCCACTGATCCGGGGGAAATCGCAGGAAGTCTGGCCCGTTTTGCCATAATTTCGACCCAACGAAGGCGTCGGCCGCCATGCCGCGTGAGGCTTGGTCTGCTGGGTTCCAAGCGGTAGGGACGTGTCTCCAATCATGTACGCACGTAAATTTCTCAATTTGCGAAAGCCTGTTTCGAGAAAATACCGGAAAGTTCTTGCTGTCTGCAAAGAGACTGTGAAGAACAATAGTAGAATCACTCCAAAAAACACAAGGGCAGTTTTCCATACACAGCTCCTTCTTGACTGTCCTGGAAAGCTTGACAGCATCCAGCGCCGCCTCCAACTCCAAACGAGGGATCGTGTGCTTTCCAGAACCTGACAAGAGCGACCTTCCCATTACAAAACTGCAGTGTGCACTGCCGTCTTCCATCGTTGTCCGTAGGTAGCACACACATCCTCTTGCAACTGTAGAGGCATCAGCGAAGAAGTGCAATTGTTGGCCTGTTATGTCGTTCGTTGTTTTAGGCCTAAAACATCGGGGAATCCGGACAGCGCGCAAACGTTCCAAGCTGCCGCACCATTTTCTCCATCTTGTCAAGTCAGCTCCACCAACTTCCTCGTCCCAGTCCAACTTCTTCTGGCACAGATTGCGGTACATCAATCGGGCCTCCAGAACGACAGGTGCCACGAATCCCAGGGGGTCAAAAAGGGAATTAGTTACCGAGAGCATACCTCGTCGGGTCAGCGGTTTAGCGGGCAGGTCGACGCTAAATTGAAACTCATCTTCGTTCACGTCCCAGTTTATTCCCAACACACGTTGCTGCACGCAATCCCCTAAAGAAACGTTTTGGCATGCCTTGCCTCTTTCTTGGACTGGAACAGATTCCATGACTGCGTCGCTGGTGGAAACCCACTTCGTCAATTTGAATCCACCCAAGGCGAGCAAGTTTTTCAAGTCTTTCACTAACTTAATGGCGCTTGAGTCGCAAGGGGCTGTCGCGAGGCAATCGTCGACATAGAAGTTGTATCTCACAGCATCAGCAACTCTGGGGTCGAAGAACTTTCCGTGCTCCCTTGCAGTTTCACGTAAACAAAACGTAGCACAGCTGGGGGAAGAGCGGGCACCGAACAAATGTACATTCATCCGGTGCGGAGTAGCCACCTTTGACATGTCTCCTCCTGGCCACCATAAGAACCTTAAAGCGTCGCGATCACGGGAAGCGACCGACACCTGGTGGAACATGGCCTCTATGTCCGCGACAACTGCAACACGATCCTTTCGGAACCTCGCCAAAACGCCAACAAGGTTGTTTACCAAGTCGGGTCCCTTCATTAGCTTGTCGTTAATTGATTGACCCGAGCACTTCGCGGCACAGTCGAAAACGATTCTGACCTTTTCAGGTTTCTTTGGGTTGACGACTGGGTGGTGTGGGAGGTACCATACTCTATTCTTCGTACCAACTTGGTCTTCAGGAATTCGTTCTGCATAACCCTTTTCTAACAGGGTGGTCATATTCTCGATGTACTTATCGCGCATCGCGGAATTCCGCAACAGGCGCTTCTATAGGCCTTCCAAGCGCCCACTGGCCATTGGCAAGCTGTCTGGGAGAACCTCACTGTCATTCTTCCACGGAAGTGGCAGCTGATAATGCCCGTTGACGCGTTCTACCAGTCGCGTCATCATATCGTAGGCGACTACATCCTCCCTCGAGTATTTCATCCCAAAATTAGAAACCTCCTCGTGACTGCGCAGCCATTGCATCAGAGATTCAACATCGCCGATATCGTCTTCTAGCGATGGGAACGAGCTTCCTTCGTCGCTAATAAGTACGTTTCCTAAACAGTCAGCTTCAACATCTGAGGAAAACGCCGTCAAGTAGAAGCTGGATTCTTCCTCCACATGCGCTTGTGACTCCAGAGAAGGGCCCTTCAGTAGCCATCCCAGCGGCGTCCTAACCGCATCTGGGGTTTCGCGTGGATTGGGCGCAAAGCGGCTCTCCAGGCACCTGTGTGCGATCGCATTATCGTTCCCAATCAGCAATGTTACAGAGCCACCCTCTATTTGTGGCAAGTCGACACCGCGCAAATATTCGTACTTTTGCAGCCTTTTAGCTTCTGGTACCCGGCTAGGGTTTGCGGGGATCCTATTAACCAATACAACATCAGGGAGTTTCAGCTCTTGTCCCCCCTTTAGCGGTGAAACCAATAGTGACACAGAAGTAGTGTCAACGGCTACAGGCTGATCCGTGGTTAATGTGTTTAGCTTAAAGTGCACGCCATTCGCAGTTGTTTTAGCACCCAATTTCTCTGCCAACTGACGTTCGCAAAATGTCATATTAGAACCTGAGTCAATCAAGGCGTATGTATTCACCAGCTTGTGTCCACATCGTACTTGAACAGGAAGTATATCCAGGTAAGCGGACGGTCTCCGTGCCAAACCATTTTCTCTGTTGATGACGGAATTCATGCAGTCATTGTGAAATTCGCCCACATTGCCGTTTCTCTCTTCCTCGGAATCTGTGGGTTTGCTTATCCACTTCGGGTTGTGAAGTAAAGTGTGATGATAGGCACTGTCGCAACCTTTCTCGTCGCAGTTAGTCTCAGCTTTACAATCGCGTACCGAATGCCCAGGAGACAAACATTTGTAACACAGCCCTTTGATTCTTGCAAACTTTCTTCGCTCCTCGTACGATTTACGTTTAAATTGTATACACTCGTCGATTCGATGAGGCCTTTTACAAAGTGTGCACAGACGTGAGAAATCAGCTGCTGCGGCATTCTCCGGAGCTGATACGTTTACGTTGTACGCAAATACTTTCTGTCTTCTGGGTGCAGCTGTGTCAGTCTTTTCCACAGGAGAAGAAAACAAGCACTTTCCAAAATCCGAATTGGCTTCTCGGCTTTGCTCTATGACAAACTTTGCGAAGTCAGCAAATCTCGCCACATTATTTGTTCTATCCTGAACACGCAACGATTCAGAGACCCATTTTTCCCGCATCTTAAGTGGCAGTTTGTAAGCAATCGAGGAAATAAATCCCACCGAGTCTACAATGGACGTACCAACCATTTTTTCCAGGGAAGCACAGCAATTTCGGAGCAGTACGGCCAGTTTCTCGAGACCGGCTGGGTCATTTGAAGTTAGTCTCGGGACATCCTGTAGCAAATTCTCGCAGCGCCGAGCTATTATATGGGGCTGCCCGTACCTTTCGTATAATTCGCGTCGGGCCATTTCGTAACCCTCTCGAGGGCTTTCACACGCAGAATGGTGCTTCAATTGTTCGTATACACGCTCTTCGCAATGTTGCAGCAAATAAATTAGCTTCAGGTCGAACGATTCAACCTTATCCGCAATATGCAGTTGGTAACGGTTGATAAAGCTCCAATAGTCCATGGGGTCACCTTTAAACTTTTCTACAATCGGTTTCGGGAGAAAACGTTCACCAACCTCCAGGTATCGGTTGTGGCTAGTACGGGGCGCTTGAGTTTCGAGTGGTTTGGGGGGCGCCTGATAGGAATCAAATTTAAGTTGTGTCGGCTCATGTGCGCGGCATTGGTAAGGCGGAATTGCTTCTTCTTTAACGTATTTCTGGACGAAAGTGTCGCGTACAGTATATCGCTGGTCTTGCGCATAATTCTTACAAAGTGCTGTCGGTTGCGCTTTATAGTCAATGTAGGTATGCACAGGGCTGTCCAGTGGGCTACTCGGCAAAGGCACTGTTGTCGAGCCAGAAAATCCAGGATGTTGCTTACCACAAATGGATTCAACTACAGACGCATCCTCCCAAGCTCTAGCTTCAGTTTCAGCAAGTTCCAACTTTCGTTGCGACTCTCGGTCTGCTAACTCTCGCTCAAGTTCTGCCTCGCGGTCCGCAAACTCGGCCAAATCTTGCTTTGCCTTTGCCTCGCGGTCGGCCAAATCTTGCTTTGCTTTTGCCTCGCGGTCGGCTAAATCTTGCTTTGCTTTTGCCTCGCGGTCGGCCAAATCTTGCTTTGCTTTTGCCTCGCGGTCCGCCAGTTCCTGTTTTAATTTCCTTCTAGCCGCCTCCTCTTGCTTGCGTTCCTCGTCCTGTCGCCGGGTCACTTGGGCAATCCGAAGTTTAACTTGACTTTCTTTTAACCTCAAACTACGCATGGAGCTGGCCGTAGAGCCTATACTCTTTTGATCGTCTACGATAAAGGGACTGTCCACTAATGGCGGTAGAGATGCGTTGGAAACTGGAGTTTTTTGCCGCACATCACACAGCCATTGTTCCATACGCTCGTCGAACTCGATCTTGTCTCGAATATAATCTATCTTTCTTGTGCGGCTACCTGGGACAATGTCCCCGTCGGACATTGTTTCGCACAGTGACATTACTCTTTGAAAGTCCTTTTCGACTTCGGGAAGGAATTGTTCAACGGCAGGCGCGTCAGTAGGTTTAAGTAACATACTTTCAGCTCTGACATATTTAGCCATGAGACTTCTGTGAGCGGCAACAATAACTTCGTCATCCGGATCCATTTGTTGGTTAAGACACGTTGATCAGTTTGAAAACGATGTAGCGTCGCACCTTCAGTGCAGCGCCTGGACAAGCTACCAGTGCGAGCAACAGAATTTTATTTCGACCAAGATGAATGACGCGCGCAATAAACGCGGTTTTCTGCAAATATAACAACACTAGTAAAAGTCAGAACGAGGAACAACGACAAACGCATTTACAGGAGAGAAACAAATAACGTACCAAACTTTGATCGGTCCAGGCATTAGACTTCCCAGTTGGAAATCACAGATTACGGTTTTCACACTGTAAATATCGTAAGGCGTAATCAGTAAAACATATAAAAACACACCAAGATACAGGCCACTACATTAAAACATACCGGCGTACAGCAATGCAACCAAGTCACTTCCTCGCACAGATCGATGTAGGCCGAATCTTGCCCACAGTAAATTAATCGGGTCACAATATTCCAATGCTCAGCGCAAAGTTCACAGGTCCAATTTACTTAGGTACAACTTTTGCACATTTGCAGTAAAATTTCTGTTTCAAATAGAATCAGAATGTCGTTACTTAGCTATCACAACTCACTTTCATGCGTTCAGCACATCACAGACACTAATAACTAATAACCAGGGCTGCCAATGAGAATTTCAACAAAACCCAAGACTCACAGCAAAATAACCCAAGAATTTAAATGAAAACCCAAGATTGCAAAATGTGGTTAGAAATGCAATAAATTAGGAAATTTACTCGGTTCATTGACAAATTTTTGACAATTTACAGTCCAGAAATGCAACCACAAACTGGTAGGAAATGGTCAATGCAAGCAAAGGGAATATTATGTTCAATAAAATATGCAGCAATCGCCAGTTTTTCTTGGCTGTTTGATGATCATAATCTTGGCTGTTTTGATGATCATAAGTTAAAATAGTTCTTACATATATTTATTTCATCAAAAAGACTCAAAACCCAAGAATTGCTATAATTTTCAAAATAAAACCCAAGAACCCAAGACGTCAAGTAAAAAAAACCCAAGATCTTGGGGAAAAACCCAAGCTTTGGCAGCCCTGCTAATAACTAATAACCATGCGGTCTCGCACAAGGTAATTGCACCACAATGGATTCTACGTCACAAAGTCATTGTTGCGACAATAGCAATGCCAGGACGATCTTCCTGGCAACCGTACATAACAGTTTGCGCCGCTAGAGGCAAGAAATCTTACAGTGTGAGTAGTTCTTGTGGTTGCTTATTCCTGCATGACATATTTGGAATAGAAGATGTTTTATCCCAGTTTTCTTAACTTTTTATTCAGGTTTTTATTATAAAGGTAAATCGCGACTTTTCAAAGTGTTAGATGACCTTTTTCAAGGTGGTAGATACACTTTCTAATTCAATGATGCAAAAACTGAACTGCAAAAACTGAAGCCCACTTTAATACTACATCTTAAAAATTCAGGACTAACCTTCAAACAAATAAATTAAAACATGGCATCAAAATTGTTTAACTGTACTCACTGTCGAACTTAGAATATAGCAAACGGGTTTGGTTTTGGAGCACAATATAGACCCGGAACAGACAACACAACTACAGCGGCCGGTTTACACGCTACGTGATTGGTGGAGCTGCGCGAGCCGCAGCACCCAGTCGCCTATTTCGCCCGGCATGTAGCTTTTCCAAGTGCGCATGCGCACAAGTGCAAAACGTCATGAAACGTCACGATTCGTCATGAAACTGAAGCTGTAGTTCCACCATAGATAACATATTAATGCCATAATTTTTTTTTTAAATTAAAAAAATGCCAATCAAGGCGAAAATTATACTTAGGAATAAAATTAAGTATCATGAAAGTTATCTGTATTGTTGTGGTAGGAATATTAGGTGAAAATATCTAGGGGGTGCTGCAGCTCCGCAGCACCCTAGCACGAGCCGCCCCTGCAAATGGCATATGTTGCATTTACTGAACGCAGACCTTTCAATGTAAATTTGTGTTTCATTTAAACTTATATGAAATGACAGGATAATAGATTGCAATTCCAGTAATAAAATAGAGGGTTATTTGCAGCAAGAACCAAATCTTCACAGTTATTTGTTTAGGAGTAAGTAATTACTCTTCTAGAGCTTTTAGGTGAGTTCTTTTAGGTTTATGCTCTTCTAAAGCCCTTCGCGCAACATGTACATTGACAAGCACTCGGTAAGTATTTATTGTAGAAAAAACTTTAATATGAACATCAAAATAAATGAACGGTTGAAATGTGACTGTAGAAACTTAACATATAAATCCTTTCAGAACTGTAAGTATCGTCACCAAACTTGATTAGTATAAAACATACGTCGGTTTTGTAACAATGATTTTAGAAAGCCATCTTGGAATTTGCATACACATAGCTTCAACTCCTGTTTTGTGACATATATTGGCTTTATTCTGCATTCTACTTTCACATGTTATTAATGTTATATAATATACTCTATAGCAGCACTAGTTTTGGTAAAGCAGCATATTCTGCTGAGAGCTATTTGATAATGGCAGTCTTACCGTAATACGTAAATCGGAATAATTGGTTTGTAGTGTCGTTGTCTCGTGATGAAAGAAGAACATTTGACTTGTGTTATTTTGTATGTTGCCATAGAGACGATGACGCCATAGTTACAAACCATGAAGTTGTTGGTTGTGAAACTGCCACTGACGTTTGTTGTAGTCCAACAGAAATGGTAAGTATGTGATTTATATGTGAAATGTCAAAAGAGACTACATGATTTATAGCCTTTGTAACAGGGTGGCGACCGATGGATCTGTCTTCACCTATCAAATATTCAAAATGCTCAAAAAGAGTGGCAGGCGATCAGTAAATGACTTATATATTAAATTAAACGTTTGTGTCTCTTTAGAAAGCTTGCAACCTGTGAATTTCGGTTTCGGATTTCGGCTGGTTTTCCTTTTGTTAAATTTATCCCTAAAATCTATCATTTGCTTATGCCAGCCGACAATAATGTCTCAGATTTTGCCAAACTATATTATGAATAAAATTAATTTATTAATGTTTCACTTAATTCATGGCCGGATTACTACTACGTCACACATACGCTCTATGGCGTCCCCAGTGTTCTTGTGTGATCAACTGTAATGTTTATGTGGGGGTAGTTTTCAGGGGTAGTTTTCCCATTGGATTTTATATGAACTTTTTAATACCTTCCAATAAAGAACAACTGGCACCTGCAAGTATATGCCAAACCGAAAGATGTATAACAGCACTAGCATACTTTACCTCAAAAATTAAAATCTAATAAGTTTGCATAGGGAGCAACGGTTCTGTTTACTTTCTGTGTAACTTTAATTCACAATAAAAGATTTCATCGCATGGTATCTGCTCTTGTATCTGTTTTGTCTTCAAAGATCTTAGAGTAAATTCGACTTCCAAGGCTGTTTGCTAAAAATACCCATTAGTTTGACACACTCTGTGTAATAAACGACAACAATAAAAAAACAAATTGGCACATAACACAACACAAAAAGATGATTCCTTTTCTGAAAAAAGAAACACATCACACTTACAGGATAAAAATGTCAAAATGTTATCAGACGTTATTAGGAGCTAAACTTTGGTCCTTTGATTGTATGTACAGCTTGTTGCTTTACTTTATCTAATGATCTCAACCACTCTGTCGCCTTCTTTCTCAGCATCAGCATTGTATCGTACACTCAAATTCGATGAGCGAGTCATAGATGTCCTCAAAAGAGAAAGTTTGGCCATGAACCACTGCCTTGCTTTGGTCAATTGAACTTATCAATAACTTTCGAGTAGAGCAATGGATTTAGGGCGCTGTTGATTGGAAGCAACATACAAACACGTAAGCATCTGGTGGCATCTTGATTCCTCCAACACTCAAATATCCTATGACACAAATTGGAATCCAGCAACAGAAGTCGGTCACAATCAACCTCGAGATTTATCTGTAAAATCAACCTCGAGATTTATTTGTAGTTTTTAAGGCTGGTCCTTGACTAAATTTTAGTTTCAAAAACGGTCCGCAGAGTAAAAAAAGGTTGGCGATACCTGGTTTGGTAGATTTGAAAAACTTTAAATACAACCATGGGCGCCGGCAGAAAATTTTGCAAGAGGGGGCAAATTTTGGCTGATACTTTACCGCATCAAGAATTTGTTAAATATGAAGCCATAAATCGTGTACTTCACAATTGAGTTGCCTAAAAGTTAAAGCATTGAACGATGTCACAAATCTCCGCGCTGCCACTTTAATTAGGTTTGCTGCTAAATATGTTAAATTGAGGTACGCTGAAATTCCAAGGGGGGGGCAAGTCCCCCTCTTGCCCCTACGTGGCGGCGCCCATGAATACAACTAGTGTTAAACTTCCTGATAAGTTATTAAGGCTTCGACAAACGAAAAAGACGGGCTTAACCGAAGTAACTGTACAAATATAAAATTACACCTTCTTCAACACAACCTTCGATGAACGTTTTTGTGAACTAAAAGGCGATTTAACTTTCTAAACTGCATAAACAAGACCTCTATTATAAACAAGACAACTCTGCTATTTATCTACCTTTATTCCTGCCTTTCGAAAGTTACTCTAACTTTGCTATGACAATTCTCTGAATTCTGTTTTTGATGATAGAACAGTTGGTGTTTTTATAACGATTTTGTGGGGATTTTTAACCGGGAAAGTAAAGGGAATAAGTTTCGAAACGTGGATTGTTACAATAAACAATAGAGCATGAATACACGCAATGCGCTTGATGGAATTTTATTCGTGAAAGTGTCTTAATGGAGTTTCGCAACACATTGTAGTATTTTAGTATTGTTCACATTATAAAGCAGGAAAGCGGAAAAACAAGGAAGGAGCTTTATCTACAAAGCGCGGAAGCACGAAACCCCTGTATCGAGTTATGTTCCTCACGTTATTGTGGGAGACATCTAATTACTTATCGTTAAATTTATGCGTTGCCTTTAGCGATCTGCCATTTATTATTGTTCTCCATTGGGTACTTTAACCAATAGGTTTTTAATGCTTAGAAACTGCTTGTTTGGAGTTTTAAGGCAACTTCACATATATTTATGCATAGTGCCGAAATTTGATCCTAATTAGGCAACGTTGAAACGTTTTCACCGGATTGAAACCGATTTGGCTCGTTAGTTGTTCGGCAATCGATACTCTACATTCCAAGCAAAGGTGTCTATGAAAGCGTTACAACAAGGCTATTTAATCAAAAAAATATTATATTGTCCTAGGCCAGGGGTGCACAACCTTTTTGCTAAGACGGCCGCACCGCAGATTCTTATTTCACCAACGGCCGCCAATTACCTGCTTGTTTTTGTTTTTAAATTTATTGTGTGAAAATAGGACATGTCCCACATACATAAACCATTTAATGGCGTTCAAAAAGCCCGGATAATTTAAAACTTGATCCACAGATCGAGCTAACTAAACAGTCTAACGACCAGTCTGAGCTATTTATGGCGTCATAATCTATATTGTGACGCAAAAGGTGACTGTTTATTTGCATTGTTTGCACACAATAGGCGTATATAAAGTGTGATGCACAGGGTCACTAGGCTGGTAATATTCTTTACAGTCTTACAAAATCTATTTAATGCAGTTTGAAAGTCAAAATATTTAGCAAAAAAGGTTTTTACGTCACGGCCGCCAGTGCATATATTTTAATAAACATGTTCACGGCCGCACAAAATCGTCTACTCGGTCGCATGCGGCCGTACGGCCGCAGGTTGTGCACCCCTGTCCTAGGCCAATGATTTTCAAACTGTGAATTGCGGCAAAATGCTGCGCGGCAAGAGACTTTCAGTGCCGCAAAATATTCGCTGTTTTAAAGTGGAAACATTCTCTAGTCTTCTCAAACTTAATGACAGAATGCAAACGTACGAAGGAATATTTATCTCCAATTTCCACTAATTACCATGTTGAGCAATCTCACCCATCAATAATTGTCGTTTTTCGGAAGCAACAAACCAACCTGTACTGACTTATTTTTGGAAATGGTATCTAGTGATATAGAACCGGACATTAAAACTTTTTTTTCTTTGTCTAACGCCCTTGTCAGGTTGAGTGATGGGTCTATACCAGCAAAAGCAGCAAAAATTTGATTCCTTTGTGCGCTTTTACATGTAGTCTTTACAAGGCAAGTCGCGGCGTTTCTCATTCCAGACACTTTTGTTAAGTTAGTCGGATTTAAATTTGAAAGCAAAAAAGGTGGTTATGGATTTAGCACCAACCACTTAACCTGCTAATGGCGAGGAAACATGGAAAAAGAAACTATATCATTGACCTCGACAAGTTATATATTTTGCTTTGCTTAAAAGTATTGTATCTAATGAATGAAAGTAACTGCAACCCAAATAAACCAATTGAGAGCTCACTGCCATTTGGGTTTTTGCAGCTGTTTGGGCGCTTGGTAGATTAATAAAATGTTTGGCATGTATATATTTTCTTTTTAAACAAGTGCGCAGAAACCACCTCCGCGATGCATACTTATATGTTTGCGTGTCACAGTTAATCGACTTGTTCATAAACTTTTGGGGACCTTTTTAGGTTGATTTTACAAAACTCACCAAAAACGCTTTAAACTGCGGACCGTGCAACGTGCGTCAGAAAATATGATGTTTACAAAGTTGTTTACACTGGTGATGACAAAATAAGTGAGTTTGGTTGAGTTTAAAATATTGTTGAAACGTCTGCAGTATGTGTTTCACCTTTATACTCAAGCTCACAGGGAGATTCGTTTTTAACAGGAGCGTTCTTGTTTATTGTAACCAAACACTGAAAATTGTTAATGCCAATACGATCTGCATCTGTATATTTGCGATTTTACTCTCGTCAAATGACCCGATTGCAGACAAGCAGAGAAACCCTTATTTGGTTATTGCACTTACTTTGACTTTGCTGTCATCACAAAAAATATTTTTCAATTTTTTTGGCACAAACTATTAATTTTGAAAGCGGAAAAGAAAAAAAAATATTAGCGTCTTTAACAATAGTTTGCTTTGTCAAATTAACAACTACAATCAGTCTAAATCTGTACCACACAAAAGATATGTGTTCCTTCTTAATAATAATTATGACTTTGCAATGTACTGATAAGCCTGTGATGCAAATTATTCGGTTGCATCTGTAGTTTTGTTCTTCGGTTGCATCTGTAGGCGCATTGGAAACATTACCCTTTTTCTTTCTTTTTTCTTTGCATGTTACGTTCACGCCATTTGCGATTTTTAAACATTAATTTTTTCATGATGATATTTGGACATTGTGAACAACTTCTACTCAGAATAAAATACATCTAAGTTATTGATTCAGCAACTCCAAATAAATAAATAATTACTATTGTCCGGTGACGCTAAAACGTTTAATCGCGGGAGATGGCGGGACGTCTTGAAAACCGCTGAATATCAGGTTAAATTGCTGACGGTTAGTGCTATTAAGGTTGGGGCGAGGTTTTATAATAGTATATGAATCTAAAAATGTCCCTGCCTAAAATTGATTCAGCTATTTCCTGACATTTTCCTGACAAAACGTTTGCGCGGGAAGTCTCCCTCGGCCGCGGAATGTTTTCCTCGGTCGCTGAATGTTTTCCTTGTTTGCGGAATGTTTCCGGCAGGACATATTTTAATTATTTACTATAATAAAACCTCACCTTAACCTTAATAGCACTAACCGTCAGCAAACACACCCGATATTCAGCGTTTTATTGTCACCCGTGTTGTCGATGATTGAGCTTTTTGTAATGCTTGTGGTTAGAAGAGTAATCTGCAAATCATTTCATGGATGACCTCTGGCATTATGATGTTTATATGGATGGATATTAATTACAAAATACATGTAATAATAACAACATATATTTTTCAAGTTTGTGCGCTAAAAAGCAGGCCCAGAAAATTGTGTCAAAAATTTTGTGTTGTATCTTTATTGATTTTGGAGTGATTGTGATGTTAGGTAGTTTCA
Source organism: Phallusia mammillata (assembly GCF_965637545.1). Taxonomy (NCBI): domain Eukaryota; kingdom Metazoa; phylum Chordata; class Ascidiacea; order Phlebobranchia; family Ascidiidae; genus Phallusia; species Phallusia mammillata. Next base: position 10,713,951 of record NC_137256.1, on the reverse strand, counting down.
CTGAAGTTTGTTTCATGACATTATAGCGAGTATGCACTGAAAGGGAATCTAGGTTTTAAATGTTCATCCACTAACATTGCAAGGGGGTGAACAGTTTAACAACCATAATTAGTTAATCCAGACTCACAAAACTACAAAGTCCACAAGCACGCAAACAAGAAAACAAGAAGATGCAATTAAACTATTTGCACTGCTGCATCCAGTTCCATCAACCAACCTTCAAAACAAGAGCATGAAGATTATTTTTGTTTCTGAAGTATGTTAATTCGGTAATGTGTTTAAATTAAGTTTTTTTTTTTTTTGAAAAGTTTATTCCTGGTGATAAATTTTATTTTTTGTGATGTACCTGCACAGGTTTTTTTTAAGGTTTGGTTTGGGTGACCGCTAAGTAGTTTTAAGAGACCGCAAGTGTTTCATTTAAATACCAAAAAATAGCCAAATCCAAAGTTTGGGAAACCGCTGGAGAAATTTGACACCTTAAAAAACACTGTACCTGCAATAGAAGCGAAGTTCTGCTTGATATGTTTGCTGGAAATCCACTAGAAACGTTGCGGAGCGAAGGTACTTAAAAATAAAATAAAAAACAGTTTATTCATTTTTTCTTTAATAATGTATTAACAGTTTAGGACTTAGGTCGTTGGAAATAGAACATGAACACAATTAAACATGTCTTAAAACAAACAATTACTTTGCTGTGTGGATTGAACATTTGGTTCTCGATCATATAAGCATCATATATCCATTCTCATAAGATGCAAAAACTTGTTGGTAAACTGAGCATGATGAGTGGCAGTAACATGATGAAAACGACCCTCTACTTTGAATTGACCCCCGCTACATGGCAGGTTTGCGGGCAAATTATCACAGTCCGGTCCTCCGATCGAAATGTGGGATTCTCTGTAAAATTGTGTGTAAGAATCAAATCAGGCTAATGATTAATACATCTTAAATAAATAACAAACAAATTGCAAACAAGAAAAAAAATGTTTTGTTGTGAAAGTATGTTTTCTTGTATAATTTTACCTGTGTAAAGTCACTATACCCGCAAGAAAAGCAAACTTTTTTCGGCAAAAGCATAAATATTTCCAACTTTAACTTTCATTATCTTCACCAAACGCAATTTACACAATAATAGGCAAAAACGATTTATGCAATAATTTCAACTGTAAAACAGCACAACAAATTTAAGGCTATTAAACTGCACAATGTAACATTTTTTTGAAGAACAAATACGAGTTGTTGTATACATAAACGCATTGTTGTTGACCCCAATCGTTTCATGTTACTGCAGTTTGAGCCGGCGTTGCGGTATTTACTGGGTGGTTGAGACCGCAAACTTACTGTGGCACGCAAGGCTGTATCGGTTGCAACGGAGGGAGACTGCTGTCGCTGGTTGAAGAAACTTTTAACAAAAATCCATCAATTCCAGCTGCGTGGACAATAAACAGGTATGTGTACACTAGGTGTGTTTTACTACAAAAAATACGATTGCAATGTCAAAGTAAAAAGATATTCAACCTGTATTTTCTACTTCCCACGAAACTTGAAGGCGAAGTGTTTGAAGATCATCAAGTGATGAACTCGCATCAAAAGTCATCGACAGTGATTTTATCTGAGCATTGTTTAATACGAATGTACCTTGAAAGCAAATAAATCTTTATTATAAATACGAAACGTTGTTTTACGGCAAAAAATGACTAGGAATAAAAGAAATAATAATTGGTTGGATGTTACTTTGTAAAATATTGTTTAATCCAAAATTTATGCTTTTAGCACGAAACTTACTCTGAATTCTGACCACTCAGCTAACATTGCAACCACCAGAGGAGCAGTACGATTGTAACGTCATATTGTCGTACTGTGACGTAACTGTGTAAGTTTAGTTATATCCCGGTAACAATCCGCTTAGTGCAACCTGGTGGCCGTTCGTGGTGTTGTAACAAGGACTTTCAAGTTCGGAAAGAGAAACAGAAATTTCTGTTCTTTCGATCGGCTGGAAAAAAGTTAAAAGTAAGAATTTGAAAGAATGCATAAGGAATAGTTTCAAGCAAAATAAAAAAAAATTACTCCTTGTTCATAATGTTGATGTCATCCGATGATCTTATTATGACGACAAAACCATCAAGGTTTGTCTCAGAAGTTGGACGAAGCCACCGAACTGTGAGTGTGACAGTCCCGGATGTTAGGATTGCTGACGTCATTTGATGGACTTTGTAGGGTTGTAGCAACGTCACACCTAACAAATCTAAAACAAAATATCACAATTTATTTTCATATGTTTGGGGGTTTATTTTTCTGTACAATATGCAGTCAACTGACAAAACAATTAACTGAAACAAGCGTTTGAATTTGTAGCTTCAATTTTTTGCCACAGCAAAGTGAAGGTGATTGTTGAGGTGATCTTCGGGTTCTGTTAGAAATAGATGCTGAGCAGTCCACGTTGTCAGTGTTGTTTGCAAATCCAAATTCTCTTTGCACGAAATTCGTAGAACAAATGAAACTGAAGAAGATTTCTTTTAAATTGGCTTTATATCTATCATTTCCGCTGCTATAAATTACAAGTCAGATTTGGTGATACATAAGCTATTGATAGTTGTTAGGAATCTTATTTTCTACTGCACCTGTACTAAACATAAAGTTCTGCTTGATAACGTTGCTGAAAAAACACGAGAAAAGTTGCAGAGCGGAGATACAGAAAGTAAATGAAAGTAGATGTATGCTTTTAGTTAACGTTTACAGGATATACAACAGCCGGTATGTTTCTAAATCTTATGTAAAATATATCAGATTCAGCACAATTTTTTAACGCATATCATCTTTTTTTTACGTGATTGAAAATCTTTTGGTTAATAAAACAAAACGCTGATTGAAATACACGCTTTGCTGTATAAAGTGAACATTTCGTTTTGGATCATTTGAGCAGTTCCGTTGCATGTAGCATTGAAAATTTCTTGGTAAACTGAACATGATGAGTCGCAGTAACATGAAGAATTAAATTAATGATAAATGCGCATCAGCGGGTTGCATCCGAAAGAGGCTAAATTTGAAACAAAAAGTAAATTTCAAGTTCACGCGATCAAAATCTGCTTGCTTACTTTGTTTCAGTAGGTTTGTTGGGTTAATTATCTTTTTTTTGAATTTTTATTTACTTCCTTCATTTTGTTACTGTCTTTGTAAACGTTAAATGTTTAGATTTGTGCTTATAAATTTGCAGTAAAAAAATGAAACGACGTTGACCTGATGAAAAAGGGTAACTTACATTCTGAAATTTATGTGGGACAAATGGTTTTTATTGTTTTTACAGCTCGTTGTGCATTGTGTTTCATGTTTCGTAAACTAAATCCGCTTATCTTTGTCAAAACCCTGATACAAACTTGCTCACTTTAATAGCTGAACTTTAAAAAGAAAATGATTGGAGTGCACCCAAAATGGTGTGAGTGCTCGCATGACTGAACACCCACAATGTGCAAACCAAACCACTTTTTTCATGCTTTGCCGAACGGACGTTTCAAAATAAACAGATGTTTCAAAATGTAGAGGTAAGTGATGTTTATTTAGTAATACACAGAGGTTAATCAACTCAAATTCGAAAAAATGGGGAAAACGTACGTAAATAAATTTTCCACTCTAAAGCATGCATATTTTATTTCTAAAGTAACTTGATGCTTGATACGCAATGATTAGTTGTAAAGAGACGATAATCAAACATACGTTTACATTTGTTAATTCCAAATCACAAATACTGTCACAAATGTGCAAGAAAAATTACACACTCTATTGGCATACGGACTACCTGCAATTATCATACATTGCCTGCATAGATTTGCCAAATTTAAGTGTAAATTGTGCAATCGGCTTTTGTTGCCTAACAGTTGTGAATTTTAACTGACGGTATATATTCCATGTGTGTGTAGGTGCCCGCCATTCAGTCATATTAAACTTTTCGTCATTGAATTATTTCAGTTTTTTGTTTACATATACCTCCGTTTTTTACAACATATAAACAGGTTGTGTTAGTTACAAGCTTAAGAATGTTATCAGATTTTTATACAATTACAAAGCCCACAAGAATGTAATCAGGAAAACAACAAGATGAAAAGAAGCAATTAAACCATTTGCACTGCTGCATCCAGTTCCATAAGTTAATCTGCAAAAAAAGAGTTTCAGTTGGGAAAATATATCTGATATGTCAGGCTTTTTTGCTTTTATTTGGCGTGATGGGCACCGTTCCCCTAATTCCCTCTTTCGAATATTTCCCATCTGTCAGTGTGGAAAGGTTCAGCTTAATTTGCCATGCTTTGCACAAGCACTATTAAGTTAAGGGCTAAACCAAACTAACGTCGTTGTCAGACCTTCGGAACTTGACTGCATCGGCAACAAAGTTAAGCAAATCGCAAACCTATTTTAAGTTTACTTACCCGTCTCCCGTGTAGTCCTGTGGGCAAGTACAAGATGCTCCCAGATCCGGTGCGGGGTAATCTTTACATATTGCTTCGGCAACGCAGTTTGTACGAGTTTCTTCGCAATAGTTGGTGTCGGTGCAAATCGGAGAATCTGAGCATAAAGTGTAATTGAGATTGAAGTTAATTATGGATGGCTTTGGTTTGAATTTAGTCTTACCTATTGTGGTTGAAGCTATGTATCCCGTCCTGCAATCACATAAATATTGGTTTCCTCTTCTGACACAAACTGAAGTATTGTCGCAAGCGTTGAAGTACGAATCACACAAACTTAAATCTGGGGAAAGAAAGGTAGCACAGTTAACCTCATTACTGTCACATTGTTAAATACATGAAATGTTTCAATTCGTTGGACTTCGGGCAAGGATGGAAAACCTGTGGCCATTTGGGGCTACCAGTGTGGCTTCTGATTCCTAAATACGTGTAAAGACCTTGTTATTGCTGCACCAGTCGTTCAAAAAATACGGTCCCCTGGGGGTTGACATAGCAATTTCCGTGGGACTGCCAAGAACTCATGGCTTTACAATCGTATTTGTGTAACAAATTTTGCGCATAATCTAATGCCCTAGACTTGTCTATGATGTCACAAACTGCTCATGGACAATTAACTTGCACAAACTACTGAATCAATGAGGGGAGATTATGAATGTTGTAGTGTAAAATTTATTAAGATTTAACATTGCATTCAGCTTTGACCGTGCTATTCGGAAAATTGCTAAACGACCATTATGTGAAACAAAAAGTTTGGTAGCCACTGTCCTAGGCCTATATGAAATAGTCTATGTGTCCTACATGAGTGTCGATAAAGTTTTGGGTGACCTTTAGAAACCCACACCTGCCTCAAAGCAACAACTTGGAATCCTGACCACTCTGCTAACATTGCAACCACCAGAGGAGCAGTACGAATGTGACGTCACATTGTCGTACTGTGACGTAACTGTATAAGTATAGTTATGTCCCGGTAACAATCCGCTTAGTGCCACCTGGTGGCCGTTTATGGTGTTGTAACAAGGACTTTCAAGTTCTGATAGAGAAACCGAAATTTCTGTTCTTATAATTGCCTAAACAAAGGTGGAAAGTGAGGATTTGAAAAGAATAGGTTTGAGCAACATAAAAGCTTACTCCTTGTTCGATGATAATGTTGACTTTATCCAGCGATCTTATTGTGACGACAAAACCTTGAAGGTTTGTTTCAGAAGTTGGACGAAGCCACCGAACTGTGAGAGTGGCAGTCCCGGATGCTAGGTTTGCTGACGTCATTTCATGGACTTTGTAGGGTTGGTGCAACGTCACTCCCAACAAATCTTAAAATGGCACAAGAAAAGTAGGTTTGGTTGTAGATGCTCATAGTGCGGTCGCTTGAAGGCGTTTTGTCGAATAAAGCCGATCTTTGGTATGCAGTCTTATTAGGTCCCTTGATTCGATATAAAGCCTTCAATAAACGTTGGGTACTATGATTTATATTTATGTCCAGTAATGCATATACGTGTATTAGCTAATTCAATTTGTAGCTTTGAAATATTTACAACAACAAGGTGAAGGTGAAATGTCTGTGGATCTTTAGGGTTGAAATTAAAACAATAAAGTTACGCCAAAATACACAGAATTTTTTGTTTCGATTAAATGATTTAACGATGTACAACGTCAACTTACAGCAACAAGATGACACAGGTTGATGTGGCCATCTTGGAGAAATAGTAGAAACAGATGCTGCGCAGTCCGCGTTGTCAGTGTTGTTTGCAAATGCAAATTGACTCCCAACAAATTCTCTGCACGACATGTCATAAAAATGAATTTAGTTTGTCAAAAGTAAAATTACTAAATATTTCTCCTAATAAATTCCCTATAGTTTACCTTTTAATTGTAAAGTTTACTACTATGCGTTTAGTGTGACATACCTGTAATAAACGAAAAGTTTTGCTTGGTAAGTTTGCTGGAAATCCACGAGAAAATTTGCGGAGCGAAGGTACTGAAAACAAATTTGCTATAAGTCTTTGTCAATTCAAATTACAATTGTAAATGACAGTTTTTTTTTTCTTAAACACAAGCTTTTGTCAACATTAGATCATCTACATGTACCAATACATTTTATTGGATGTTTAATAACACTATTTTTTATTCACTTAAAATGTTGTGATAAATATGATATGTGGCATCAAACTGACTTTTGCATAAAAGGTAATTTGAAGTAAAACACGTGTGAGGCAAATTGTATTGTTTAAAAAAATCTTTATTACTTTGCTGTATGGAGTGAACATTTGGGTATTAATTTTATTAACAGTTCCATTGCAAGTTGCTGAAAAAACTTCTTGGTAAACTAAGCATGATGAGTCGCAGTAACATGATGAGACAACCCCTCTACCTCGAACACCATTACTATCGCATGGCGGGTTTGCGGGCAAATTTACACATTTTGGTCCTCCAATCCAAATATGGGGTTCTCTAGAATGAAAATGTTATAGTTTTGCTTGTTTCTTGAGTTTGGTACATAGTAATATGTACAAAAATTGGAAGAAGAAACACGAAAAATTTAACTGTTTACCGTTACCACACAAAGTTTATAATTACAATTGATTGAATAATTTAGTTTATTAAATGCACGATGACAATCAAACCTTTGATTCTAGGATCATGAACTGTGCAAAAAGCAAGACTACTTTCACTGCGCAGTTTTGCCAATTTGTTTTGATCTTTGCCGAAACAACGAACAAATGCCGTTTACATTCATGTTCATGCAGTCGACATTTTAGAAGTAAAACTTTTGTTTGCAATAACAAATTTAGCAGCTGCAAACGATTATTTGTTGACCCCATAAATTTTGTGTCCTGCATTTTTGGGTCCGTTGAAAACCAGTGGTTCTCTACCTAGGCCCGCTATGTTTCGGGTAGCCACGGGTGTAGCCTCTCACGAAAATCAGGTAATTTCTTCGACTTGTTGAAAGCCGAATTTAATTCCGAATTTAAACACGAGTCTCTTATTTACATTTTTTGCAGGGGGACACATATCTTACATTGTTTTTTAACGGGGGTCACGGGTCCAAAACTATACCTTTAGGGGGCCGCTGTTAATGAAAGGGTTAGAACCACTGATCTAAACAGTGGTTGAGCCGCCGTCTGAAAAAGCAGACGTTGTCGTATTTACTGGGTGGTTAACACGGCAAACTTACTGTGGCGCGCAAGGTTGTATCGGTTGCACCGGAGGGAGACTGCTGTCGCTGGCTGAAGAAACTTTCAACAAAAATCCATCAATTCCATCTGCAAGAATATATGAGTAAATGTAAACCAACAATATTTTGTCTCTGTCAAATTTGAAATATTAATCAAAGTAAAATCTCTAAAAACAATTTTATCTTTCTGTACCAAATATAATCAACATTGTGATTACCTGTGTTTTCGATGACCCACGAAACCTTTAGAAGAAGCTGACTTGTGTCATTTAATGAAGAACTTGCATCAAACTGCATTGATAACGAAGCGATCGTTGAGTTGTATAACTCCTTTTTTTCTGAAACGAAAGCAATTATTTTTTAAATGGAAATATTATTCAAAAACAAATCAAATAATTAATTTTTAAAACAATAACCGTATAAGTTTGCAAGAATAAATGTTACTCACCATTTCTACAAATTTGTTGACATTCAACGCCGATTAAAGTGGTCAAAATAAATGCAAAAATTATTGGTTTTAAACAAAGTAATTTCATCTTCACCATTTAATCTGTTCCAGTTTCTGTAGACAACAACAATCCAAAAATAAAACGATTTTTTACTGAAAATGCTTGTGTTATGTAAATCACTGGAATTGCTTAAACATATGCGTTTCACAAACACTCTCATTAAAAATTTACTCACTTTCTACAAATTAGGTTTAATTGATTTGGGTAAAAAGATTTATGCTTTAAACCACCTTTGTAGTTCGCTACCATTTCCTAACTACAGTCAAACTTCGATACTATGCCACCTTGATATTATGCCACCCTCGCTACTATACCACTTTTGATCGTCACCAACTAAATTCAATAGAAAATATATTTACTATGCCACCCCTTACCCTTGATACTATGACACATGAGAGTACAGTATTACTGTATTAACGGTCTGGTTCCGGATTAAAAATTGACAATTTTCGGTTTGAGCTCATGATAAAACAGAGAAAACATGAAAAACAAATCGTTGAGTAAACAAACGTGGTCATGTTAAGAGGTTTCACGGCTTTGCAGCAAGTTTTGTGTTTGCCGTTCCGTGCTTGTGTCACGACAAAACTAACAGATCCTGTTTGTTCTATGCACGATCTATCCGGTTTTTTTGTAATAAATTATACTACATACTGTACCTTATACTGTATACTGTAATAAATTACAATCGTACAACACAACGTGGCATTACAGTACATTGTCACGTCACAAGACTTTTTTTTACAACCAACCCTCGGTATTATGCCACCCTCGCCACTATGCCACTTTCTCTCGGTCCCAAAGGGTGGCATAGTATCGAAGTTTGACTGTACTTTGAACAGACTGATCGCAATCTATAATGTGTGGTAAACGCTTACCCATGCAAAGGGCACTGGGGCAGAACTTGCTTTTTTGCGAAAACGCACTGGGCAGAACTCTTGTTCTGTCTGTAATCGTGAAAAAATTTCTCACTTACTACAATTGTTCGAGTGCAAGCAGTGTAACATTTCTGAATAATGGTTGTTGAGCTTCAAATTTAAGGTCTAATTTCTACACAAGAAACTTTAATGTACCCAAAACCAGATACAAAAATTAGTATTTTCGAACCCCACGAACGATTTAATACGTTGACCGACATCGTGTATCGTAAACATATCTGAAGTTGGGCAATAAACGCTTTTAATATGATTACAGGAATCAACCTATCTTGCACTGCGAACTGAATAACATTTAATGCTCAACATCACGGAAAGGTTTTAAAATTCATCAAAATAGTCAATTTGTAAGAAGGTATGGCGCCATACTTCGGTTGAATGTTGAATGTACAAAGTCATCTTCGTAGTAGCCGAGTCGGTTTTGACTTTTTTGGAGAACGAAAAATGCTCTGTAACAATGATCAGCGACAATAGGGTATTATGTCGTCATGCATTCCACCACGATAAAACGCTGAATTCCACAACCTTTTTTTTTTACTTTTAAGTCAGGTTTTGTCAGCAAAGTATGACTTGACTCGTCTGTGATGTCACAAGCTGCTCTTAGATCATTGATATTTGTAAACAAGCGAGTGCCCAGGTTAAATATATCCTGAATGTTTTAGTTAAAGTTGAAATGTAGTGAAGAATTTTAATTAGATTGGACCGTAAGTCCTACAGCTCTGCGAGGAAATAGCAAAACGACCATTATGTGAGTCAAAAAGTTTGAACATCACTGTCCTTGGCCTGGGAAATAGTCTGTGCGGCCTAAACGAGTGTCGATAAACCGTTTGGTGGCCTTTATAAACAAAAAGGTTCCCCACCCCTGGTATAAGTCATCGTTCACTAGATTTTGCTGTTTATGACAGGCGTATACCCAAACTGCACTGAAGCGAATCGTGGCAGCGTTTGCTGAAATCTGATTCCTTTTTTGGTGCACACATACGACCTCACAGGTAGATCACAGCGGGTAAAAGTTGCGCCCATCATACGCATCAATGCACAAAAACAAAGTACATAACATCCGCTCTGAGTGTGGTATTTGCTTTACGATTACACCTTGAACCTCGGTAAACAAATGTTTCGCGAAACTTATGTAATTTTACGCTTGAAACATTTGCTTTATTAAACATATTCCTCAAAGCAATACACAAAATTCAGTTTTGATTAAGTGGATAAACTTCGAATTGGTGTAAATTCGTTGCATTTTCCATGGTTGTTTAAATATAGCCACGATGCCCCTGCGTCTCTCCTGTTTCGTTTACTTACAGTGTCAAAAGTAGCCTTGGTTTTTTTTTCGAAAATCGGGTCAAAATTGTCGTTTTTCGATTCCGGTTTAAACCGGTTTGGAGGTTCGGCAGGAGGCTAAAACCGGCTAGAACCAGTTTGAAACTGGAATATTCCGGCGAAAACCCACCCAAAACCGGATTTTTCGTCGATTTTTTGACCCCCAAAAATCGAAAAAACGGAAAAGCTATAGCCTTAGGTTTTTTTCGAAAATCGGGTCAAAATTGTCGATTTTCGATTCCGGTTTAAACCGGTTTGGAGGTTCGGCAGAAGGCGAAAACCGGCTAGATCCAGTTTGAAACTGGAATATTCCGGCGAAAACCCACCCAAAACCGGATTTTTCTTGGATTTTTTTACGCCCAAAAATCAAAAAAACGGAAAGGCTATAGCCTTAGGGTTTTTTTCGAAAATCGGGTCAAAATTGTCGATTTCGGTTCCGGTTTAAACCAGTTTGGAGGTTCGGCAGGAGGCTAAAACCAGTTTGAAACTGGAATATTCCGGCGAAAACCCACCCAAAACCGGATTTTTCTTTGATTTTTTGACCCCCAAAAATCGAAAAAACGGAAAGGCTATTGCCTTAGGTTTTTTTCGAAAATCGGGTCAAAATTGTCGATTTTCGATTCCGGTTTAAACCGGTTTGGAGGTTCGACAGGAGGCTAAAACCGGCTAGAACCAGTTGGAAACTGGAATATTCCGGCGAAAACCCACCCAAAACCGGATACGCTATAGTCTTAGGGTTTTTTTATTAAGCATCAAGATTTTCGGTTTTATTCTTCTTTTTGCGATAAAAACAATGAAAAATATTTTTTGAAAGAAACGGTTTACGAGTCTACACACAAAAAGGCTTTATACTGGACAGGTAGTGTTACATCCTATTTGCCAGTAATTGCCGATTTCTATTGATTCCCGCTTTTCTTTACTACAACTTGTGTTGTAACCTAGTGCGTTGTGTGACGTAACAATCGACTGCCAGTTTTGTGTAATAACGCAACGTGGTTTAGTTCTTTTCATTGCCTACTTCCGTGGAGCACGGTGCTGCGTCGTTTGTTGTAGAAAAGCTGTTTATTGTCGTGTTGACGATTATTGGTGAGTCACTTTGTATATATGTGTTTAATGACTCAATATTGTGAATTACCATAATGAATGCTAACCGCTGTGAATTTGACCTAAACTGCAATGACCTAAATGTCATTTCCCTTTTTTAATAGTCGTACTGTACGTGTAGTTGGGTTCATTCAAGTTTCTAAAGTTGTAATTGTTTACGCAGCGTTCTTGTACGATACTCGCGTGAAGCGTGACTTTCTACACTGTTGCTCTACATAGCTTGGTAAGCATTGTGTATGACGTCATAATGGCATATTGTGGTCTCATGTTTTTATTGTGTATTTAGGTGTGTGACAGTGTTTTCTGGGATCGCCCATGTTATTTGTTTTCTTCCGGTTCCCATAACAGTTGGTGAGCTTAAAGTTACATTCCTACATTTAAAGTACAGTGCTAATGCCATGTCTTTGTAGAAACCGTTTTCTATTCGTTTCCGATCGTTTCTATCGCCTCCCACCGTCCTCTTCATTCTTCATTGAAAGTGTTTGAATATAAGATCTACAAAACACCCTATCTGTGTGGACTGCGTGTTGGAGACCTTTAGGAATCGCGTTTCAATCCCCCCCGTGTGACGTTCCGCGCTGTTACCGGGGCGCGTTCACGGGACGTTACATGAAAGTTTCAACTGGGTGTTGAACACAATTTGCAGTTGAAATCAGGTTTCAACTGCTTTTCGAGATCAAGTTTAACTGTTCGCTGAACAGTAGTTTACCGTTGAAGAAAGCTTCAACCGTGTGTTGAAGACAAGTTTTAACCGTTTGTTGACTATTTAAGCGGTCCAAGATGAGTCAATCAAACGTCACGACTCCTGATGCGGTCGCTGATTGTCGTCGACGTCTCAGTGAACAGTACCTAGTCGCCGAGTACCTGATGAAGGACCACCACAACAAGCAGATGCTCGAGACGGTATTGGTTGCGCTGGAACATCTTTTTGTCGATGCTGTTGCTGCCTACGAGGCGCATCCTGATCTTGCCGACGAACTAGCAAGCGTGAGAAAAAACAAGACCGAATTCGATGACCGTGTTTCTCACTGGTTTCGTGAGGTAAATTCTTTATCTAGCAATGTTTTACCTATTAACATAGCTAGTCCGAGTGAAAGCGGTGATAAGAGTCCAAAGGACAACGACTCGTTCCGCGGACGAAGTAGGCGCTCTAGTTCTTCGACTAATAGTAGAACTAGAGTTAAAGTAACGACACAGCTCGCGCGAAGAAGATATGCGACGTGCACAAGAAGAAATTCGTCGTGCTGAGGAGGAACAGCGCCAAAGGGATAAAATGGAAATGCTAGAACTGCAGCACCAGCTACAAGCCGCAGAGGTTCAAGAGAAGGTATGGGACGAGATGTCAGGAAACACGGAGTACGTGACGGTAAAGGAAGGTTCTGGTGAATCGACCACGCCTCCCCAGGAGAAGACTCTGGAGGATCAACGTCGCGTATTGTTCACGTCACCGCCTGTCACGTCGCAGCGAAGCCCTCCTGACCAGCGGTATGTGGTTGACTATGTTGCTCCGTCAGAGCCCCTGTCACAATATGCGCCTAAATTCAAATCTTCGTTTGATGAGAAAAGTTCTTTCACCGCAGCAAACCCAATTGTAAATAATTCTTGTACATATGTTTCTGTCAAGCCAACTGGTGTACATGACTTTGAGATTGCATCGCTTGTGAAACATATAAACAGACCAAAGCCCAAAGTTCTCGTCTTTGACGGCAATCCAATGGATTATTGGAAGTTCGTTCGCAATTTCGATTCTCGTATCGACGACAAGGTCGACGACGATGGTGCCAAATTGTCGTATTTGGCGCAGCATTGTGACGGCAAGGCCCGTAAACTGATTGAACACTGCTTTAGACTAAAGGAAAACGGGTACCAACAAGCGAGAAAGTTGCTCTACGACAAGTATGGCAAGTCACATATAATCGCTCATGCATGTGTAAGGTGTGTTGTCAACGGTCCAGAATTGCGACCGAATGATGCTGCTGGTTTGAGCGAGCTTGCGCAGTCGCTGCGCGATTGTTTACTTACACTTTCAGACATTGACGAGCATTCCGAGATGAATAATTACCCTACGTTGATTGCTGTCGTGAATCGTCTGCCGTTCAAGATGCAGGAGGCTTGGAAAAGGCGTGTCGCAGCAACAATCAGAGAGACTGGCCGTGAACCTCTGTTCGAACATCTTGTTACTTTCGTGGAAACGGAGGACCAGATTGCAAACTCGTTGTTTAGCCGCCTGTGGATGAGCATCGTAACGAAGCCAAAAGGGCGAAAGGTAAAAGTAGTCACGTAAAGGCTTCCAGTCATGTCGTTGTAAGCGAACAAGAATCTAGGCCTAAGGCTCGTGCTGGACCTTCCCATTTTCCCACCGCCCCGCTGTGTCAGTGCTGTTCGGGAAACCACGTGCTTGCTAAATGCGAGGAATTTAAATCCCGGTGTTACCGTGATCGTCTGCGCGTCACCCGGCGCCGCAGACTCTGAGATAATTGTTTCAGATTTGGGCACTTTGCCACTAAGTGCAACAGCCCCAAGGCGTGTACCGTAAGGGACTGCAACGAAGCTCACTACACCTTGTTGCATCCGCCACAGAAGAGAGAGGACGAGTCTGCTGTCAAAGGACCTGTGCCGGAACGGACTGTTTGTTCGGTTGTGTCGGCGATTGGAAAGGACTGTCATGCTTCTTCTGGTAGACAGAGCGTCAACTTGATGATGGTTGCGGTCAAGGTCCGTGCTAACGGTAGGGCTGTTGATACGTACGCTCTTTTAGATACTGGTTCGGGCATTACCTTGTGCGACAAGAAACTGACGGACAAGCTAATTGGTCTGCGAGGTGAACCGAGCAACGCAACGCTTAAAACGGTCAACGGAGACAGTCGCAGGCGCGAGGGCAAAAGGGTCAATTTATCTGTTGCTTCGCTCGACGGCTCCGCAACCGTGCAACTTCCCGAGGTGTTCGCTGTTGATTGTATGCCTATTACCGCCAACAAGTTTCCGAGAAACGCGGAATTGGATGCGCTGCCTCATATCAGAGACCTGTCATTCCCGCAGGTAGATTGCAGTGAAGCTTTGCTGCTGATCGGGCTGGACGTTCCAGAGGCCTTTCTCGTGTAAGAGGTACGAAAGGGAAAACCGAAGCAACCTATTGTGTAACGTTTTCTGTCGCGTGTTCCCCTGTTTTCACGCAAACGTCACACAATGTGGCTCAATAAAAAAAAACGCGGACACCATAAAGGAACGACAATTCGTTTTAATGGTATGGTCAATTCCGGTTTTTCTGCACAAGAAAAACGAAAGCATATAAAGCATGAATCACAATATAACACGCAATAAAGTAAACATACCGACTGTTTGGCCACAGGGGTTTTGGTATTAAATGATGCTTTAAAGGCCGAACAAATCCTGCACAAACAACCAAACATTTACAGGTTTAAAACAAAACTTCACATTACAGTACAAAGCCAAACTTACCAGCAAAATGGTTCACAAATGCAGCTTTATCAAACTCAGCAATTTATTTATACTTTCTAGCTGCTAAATAAAGGTATCAGAGTTTAGATTGATGGCTTCAATTCAAATTCTGCCTGTCAGTAGTTCACAAACGTACACCACGAGCCAAGTTACAAATGATTGCAACATACACAGTACACAGGCAATTGACGTCACGCATTGGAACATTAATTGTCACGCAATGGAACACTAACTGTTGCGTCACAGGACAATTGTTATACGTTTGCTGGACAAAGTTATATTTACAACAGTTGACAAAAACGACGTAACATACCCCCACCCGAATGTATCTCCAGGGGGACATACATTCTAAAACACAAAACGTCGTTGAATATATACCGAACAAAACAAACGAAAATGAACATCGCAAAACCGTTTACAATTTGCCGGTCGCGCAATAACCGCGGGAGTCCATCACCAAACACAGTTTGGTGATCGGTCGTCTGACAGAGGAGGCACCGGTTCTCACCAGTGCAGAGCGCACGACACCATGCGCATCCGGAAAGGTCGACATCACTCGATTCTCCAACGTGCTTGCGGAATGGATTCGTCTACAACCAACACTAGGTCGCCTGCCTCGATGTTCCTCTGCTTCGAAAACCACTTCTGTCGTTCAATGACAGTGGGTAAGTATTCACGCACCCAGCGACGCCAAAACTGGTCAGCTAGTTATTGCACTTGTCGCCAATGGTGGCGAACATAACAGTCCTTCTTCACGAACACGCCAGGTGGCATGTTGGGCGACGACCGCAACAAAATCAAATGATTGGGAGTCAACGGCTCGTCCGATTGTGGGTCCATAACCACTGGAACAATGGGTCTACTGTTGAGAATTGACTCCGCTTCAACAAGCACCGTTTCAAGAGTGTCGCGGGTCACGCTTTGTGCCGTCAGCAACGCAGAAAGAATTCTTCTTACAGACCTGATCATTCTTTCCCAGACACCGCCCATATGGCTTGCCGCAGGAGGATTAAACGACCATTGGATGTCCTGTTGTCTTAAGAAGTCATCAATGCTCTGTTGATTCCATCTTCCGATAGCCTCTTTTAGCTCACGCACGGCTCCGACAAAGTTTGTTCCATTGTTGCTGCAAATCTTAGTTGGTCTGCCACGTCGTCCGATAAATCTTCGCAGGCAGTTGATAAAGGCATTCGTTGACAAACTGTCAGCTACCTCCAGATGCACTGCCCTGACCGTCATGCAGGTAAATAGACAGCCGTACACCTTCACTTGGCTTCTTGCTTGGCGCACCATTAGCGGTCCAAAATAATCAACGCCAACGTACGTGAACGCAGGGCTATGGGAGTTCACACGATCAATCGGCAATCTGGCCATAAGTTGCTCGCCAACGGGCGCATTTCGTTTCCTGCAAAACACACAATTGCCCAACACACGGCGTACAGCAGCTCCGCCCTTTATAATCCAAAATTTTTGACGGATTTCAGACCAGGTGTGACTCATTCCTGAGTGACCAACGTCCCTATGAAACTTGACAATCAGTAAGTCTGTGAGGTGATGTCTGCCTGGAAGTATAATAGGATGCTTCGCATCATCCGAAATAGAAGCCAATTCAAGTCTCCCTCCAACGCGTAGGAGACCGTTGCTAAGGGTGGGGCCAAGCTTGTCAAACGTACGAGAGTGCTTCGTTTTCTTCCACTGACCATTGCCTTTTCGCAGATTTTCAAGCACCTCTGGAAAGGCTTGTTGTTGCACAATTCGAAACAGTGCCAATTCAGCTTCTTGAAGCTCTTGAACCTGAAGGGTTCCTTTCGGAATGGTCGTATTTGTATCTGCACACCGTTTCGACAATAAAACGCGCTTATACCGTAACAACCAAGCGGTTGCACGTCGTAGGCGATTCCAATCGGAGTAATGATTGATCAGTTTTGAGATAGAATCCGTCTCGCAAGCGTTTCCACACGTGAAATTTGCACTGACCTTCTTTGCTTCCATTAAAAAATCATCTCTATTTGAAACTTCTTCTTCTTTAGGCCAAGTAGATTCGTCATCCCAAAGAAACCGTGGGCCGGTTAGCCAAACGTTGTTATTCACCATTTTCTTCACCGACAAGCCACGTGAGGCGTCGTCGGCAGGGTTTAATTTGGACGGAACATGTCGCCACTGCTCACTTCTGCTTCCACTGTCAATCTTTGCCAGTCAGTTTGCTACAAAGGTTTCGAAACGTTTTGTAGAATTCCTAATGCTCATCAACACCGACATGGAATCTGTCCAGAACCTCGATTCGCAGTCGGGGCAGTCCAACTCTCGTCGCAGAAAGCCATCCATTTTAACCGCTAGCACCGTTGCCGTCAACTCCAAGCGTGGTGTGGATACCGTATGTATCGGTGCAAGTCGTGACTTGCCAAGCAAAAAACAACAATGCACCTGCGTATTGTGGTTAACAAGGCGCAGATAAGAAACTGCCCCGTAGGCCGAAGACGATGCGTCAGCAAAATGGTGCATTTCCATCTTAACTATATCTTTCCAAAGTAAGGAGGCTTAATGCAGCGTTGCACCCGTACTTGGCTTAACATAGGAAGTCCTTCCATCCAGCTTCTCCAACGATCAGCATCTTCATTTGAAATGTCTTCGTCCCATCCTAACCCTTGACGACAAAGGTCCTGCAACAGTATTTTGGCACTTACTGTAACAGGAGCAACAAGACCCAAGGGGTCGTACAGCGCACTGACGGCAGACAAAATTCCACGGCGCGTCAGCGACTTATTCGGCATCTGCACATCAAATCCAAATTCGTCATTTGGGACGTTCCAAAACACGCCCAAAATTCTTCCAGCTTCGTCTGAATTAAGATCATGATTCTTCGCCATCTTGGACCGTTCGTCAGAAGGAATTGATTGTAAAACTCTATTACTGTTGCTCATCCACTTGGTTAGGTGGAACCCACCTCTTTGCAGGAGCCGACCTAAGTCTTTCACCAACATAATTGCTTCGTCCTCGGCCGCCACGCTTGCAAGGCAATCGTCCACGCAGAAATTTGATTTTACCGCTGTAGTGGCTGCAGCACTGAACTCGTGGCCAAACTCTTCCGCAGTTTGGAGCAAGCTGAAAGCGGCGCAGCTCGGAGAGGACGTTGCGCCAAAAAGATGTACAGTCATCTCGTGGTCTTCCGCTGGCTAGGACAGATCGCCCTTGGGCCACCACAAGAAACGAAGGCTCGCAGTGTCTTCTGGCCTTACCCGGATTTGATGAAACATGGATTCAATGTCTGACACAACCGCCAAGGGTTCCTTTCTGAACCTTGTCAGGACGCCTACTAAGTTGTTCATCAGATCTGGGCCACTCATTAGGGCATCGTTTAATGCAACGCCTGCATGCTTTGCGGCACAATCGAACACGACGCGCACCTTGTCAGGCTTGCGCGGGTGCAAAACAGGGTGATGTGGAAGATACCACTCTCGTTTACTTTGGCCGCGATCGTGCGAAGAGATCCTTTTCGCGTATCCCTTTTGGATATAGGTTTCCACAGTGCCAACGTATCGCTCACGAAAAAAAATCAGAAAAATCGGTTCTCCACAGACAGTCGATCTCTTTGCTCACGTTGTCGTCAAAACTAATTACGTAGTTTAAATCAATGCGTGTTCCGCTGGTGGGCGCAAACGATGGCCCCAACAAAGACCACCCAAGGGCCGTTTTTACTGCAATGGGTTGTTCGCGGCTGCCGCAGCGCGTCTCCTGGAAAACCATCAGTTCAGGAGCATCGACGCCAATCATAAGTGTCACTTCTCCACCTTCGATCTGTGGAAACTCTAATACGCGTAAGTATGACATCCTTTTCAGTTTAGTCTTTGATGGTAACTTGTTAGTTTTTACCGGGACCTTATCGATGGCCATTACACTGTTAAGGTTAATACTAGGTCCATCATCGAAGGCAGGAGCAACAAACAGGGAAACTATTTTCGTTGGCATAATTTGCTCGTGGCCTACAGTTCGAAGCGATACAGTACGAGACTCTCCTTGCAAGTGTAGGGCATCCACTAGCCGTTGACTACACATAGATTTAGTGGCACCAGAGTCCAAAAATGCAGAAGTGAGAAATTCTATGTTGCCATTTCGCGCCCGAACTGGCACGATATTCATGTACATATCACCACATATACTGGTATTGCCACATATTGCAGAGGGCTTGGAATCTGACGCCAAGTGAAATGAATTAACTTCGCTGGTTACCTTTTCTACAGGAGCAGAACTGCGGTTGGCTTCTGCTCTAGAAACCTCCCGATGTAGCAGCGTATGATGAGAGTTGGAATCACAACCGGAGATCTTGCACGGATCCTCCTCCTTGCAATCTCTTGCATTATGTCCTTTCTGCAAACACTTAAAGCACTTTGCCTCCGTGCAAATTCGTATCGTTGGTAGACAGGCTTCTTTTCAAACGAGTTGCAAGTGGTCAAATCATGGAGCCCTGTGCAAAACAAACAGCGAGCCTGCGGGGCTTCAGTTCCCGGCAGCTCAGACGACACGACGTACGTCGCAGCCCTAGTTTTTCTTTGCCCACTAGGCGTCTCCCGTACGGGGTGATGGGCCCGTCTAAACGACGAACTTGCCACGGCAGCTTGATTATCGACAAATTCGGTAAGGTCGTCGAAATTAGGTTCTCGATCATGGGTTTTAATTATACGGGCGACCTCTTTGTCCCATTGCTCTTGCATGTCACTGGACAAACGACGCACAATCGCCAACAAATTTTGAAATGTGTCCAAACCTGCGTTGCCTTCGAATTGGGATAGTACCACTTGACATGTCTTCATCAACCTCGCGAATTTCTGCATGCTATGGACGTCTTCCGAGCGAAGTTTCGGTCCGTACTGTAGCTGGTTTAAGCAGGTGCGCGCAACGATGCGATCCTTGCCATAATTTTCCTTTAGCAGTTTTAGGGCCTCGGCGTATCCTCCTTCTCCACTGAGCATGGAACAATGCTTAATCAAATCGTTAGCATCACCGACACAAAATTGCTGCAAGTAACTGAGGCGCACGTCGTCGTCAGAAACATGTTCAGCAATATGGCATTTAAAGCTACGAATAAAGGCATGGTACTCCATAGGATCACCGGCAAACTTTGATATCTGTGGGGGTGGCAGTCTAGCATCTTTCTTAACAGGTCGCTGATTACTAGTGGACGGTTGGGGCTCCGACAAAGCGCATACTGGCGGATCAGATATTGACAATTCGCGGACTTCGCCAACAACACTACTGGTGTTTGCACAATTACAACAACATGTGGGCACGAACGGAGTGGCTTCGGGCTTCAAACATAGCTTTCTGGGTTTAATAGGTGGCGGAACAGACTTACTTGGTTCGTCGGACTTTGTAATCAAGGGATGCGTTACCGCCGTACCTAATCCTACCAATGGAACAGATAGGGGTACTTCAACGGGGTCTTCCTCGTAGGAGTTCACTTCCAGTTCTGCCATGTGAAGGGCATGTTTGAGTCGGATTGCCTTTTCGATCTCATCCAACTTCCGTCGTTTATCCTCCTCTTCGCGCAAACGAAGTTCTTCCTTTTCGCGGCGCTGACTTTCTTCTTCACGGCGCTGGCTTTCTCCTTCGCGTTCAACACGTTCCCTCTCCCTCTGGATAGACTGTAACTCATAATTCTGCTGTATTCGCAGACGTAAATTTTGAAGTTTTAATTTCGATCTCCGCTTCATTTCTAAGATAGCCGAACTAGATAATGTGCGCACGCTACTTATCATCGAACCATCCACTGATGGTGGGCGTTGCGCTACATTCTCCAGCGGATTCGATGTAGAGGGTTCGCAATCGCGGAAGGAGTGAACACTCGCCTCGACCCATTCTTCCGTGCGCTGGTTCACGTCGTCTAAATCGAACTCGGGATCGTCTGCTGCCATCTTCGTCGTGATTGCGTTGGTACTGGACAATTGACAGTCGGCCAGTCGAAAAACTTTTATGTAACGTTTTCTGTCGCGTGTTCCCCTGTTTTCACGCAAACGTCACACAATGTGGCTCAATAAAAAAAAACGCGGACACCATAAAGGAACGACAATTCGTTTTAATGGTATGGTCAATTCCGGTTTTTCTGCACAAGAAAAACGAAAGCATATAAAGCATGAATCACAATATAACACGCAATAAAGTAAACATACCGACTGTTTGGCCACAGGGGTTTTGGTATTAAATGATGCTTTAAAAGCCGAACAAATCCTGCACAAACAACCAAACATTTACAGGTTTAGAACAAAACTTCACATTACAGTACAAAGCCAAACTTACCAGCAAAATGGTTCACAAATGAAGCTTTATCAAACTCAGCAATTTATTTATACTTTCTAGCTGCTAAATAAAGGTATCAGAGTTTAGATTGATGGCTTCAATTCAAATTCTGCCAGTCAGCAGTTCACAAACGTACACCACGAGGCAAGTTACAAATGATTGCAACATACACAGTACACAGGCAATTGACGTCACGCATTGGAACATTAATTGTCACGCAATGGAACACTAACTGTTGCGTCACAGGACAATTGTTATACGTTTGCTGGACAAAGTTATATTTACAGCAGTTGACAAAAACGACGTAACATATTGCATTCAGGGTTCCACTTGGATGGGCATTCGCAGGACCTCTCTCTAAAAGGTCAACAGATTTGTTTTCCATCAACTTTACTCAAGTTGCCGATGATTCGCTGCAAGAGAAGTTAGAGCGAATGTGGAAGACCGACTTTCAAGACACCAACCCCGACGCGATGCCTATGTCGCGTGAAGACAGGTTCCTCTTGGATAAAATGAAAACCAGTGTGCAATTTAAGCAAGGTTTACGAGTTGCCGTTGCCATGGCGCCCGAACGCACATCCGCTTCGGTGCAACCGGGACATGGCGCTAAATCGTTTGGGTTCTTTGGAACGTCGCATGAGACGCGACTCCGTGCTACGCGATGCGTATACAAAGACGGTACAGGGTTACATAGCTAAAGGCTATGCCGAAGAAGTTCCAGATGAGAAACAGTGTGCAGAGGTAGTATGGTACCTGCCGCATCACCCTGTCACAAATCCACACAAGCCCGGAAAGGTGCGGGTAGTTTTTGACTGTGCTGTCAAATACCGCGACCAGTCGTTGAATGATGCTTTACTCCAGTGTCCGGATCTGACCAATTCCTTAGTAGGAGTTCTTTCAAGGTTTCGGATGGAAAGGGTAGCTCTTGTGGCCGACGTGGAGGCCATGTTTCATCAGATTCGTGCGAAGCCGACAGATTGTGATGCACTTCGGTTCTTGTGGTGGCCCGATGGCGATGTGTCGAAGAAGCCCACCGCACACAGGATGCTTGTTCATTTGTTTGGAGCGACTTCTTCCCCTTCCTGCGCGAGTTTTTGTCTTAAACAAGCCGCTGATGATTTGCGAAGCGAATTTCCAAATGAAGTCGTCGAGACGGTAGAAAAGAATTTCTACGTTGACGACTGTTTAAAATCCGTGTCGACTGAAGCAGAAGCAGTTCAGTTGGTCAAAGGTATTTGTGCACTTCTCAAGAAGAAGGGATTTCGGCTAACCAAGTGGCTTAGCAACAGCAGCGAGCGAGTTCTCGCGTCTATTGATGAAGAGGAACGGGCTAAATCGGTGAAGGAGCTGGACGTGGATGGTTCCTCCTGCGAGAGGGTACTTGGTGTTCGATGGAACGTTTCGTCGGACGAGTTCGGTTTCAATGTCGATGTAAAGCAGCCTACACCAGAAGGTCAAAAGTCGGTGGTAAGTTCCTTATACGATCCTCTTGGCTTTGCAGCGCCTGTGATCGTGGTGGTCAAGACGATGCAAAGAGATCTCTGCAGAAAGCAGCTGGGATGGGATGACGTTCTTTCCGATGAAGACTCCGAATCGTGGGCAAAATGGTTGCAGCAACTACCGCGGTTAGGAGACGTCGTTCTGCCAAGATGCGTGAAGCCCCACGATTTTGGTAAGGTGCGAAAAACGGAATTGCACCATTTTGCAGATGCGTCATTTACAGCTTACGGTGCGGTGATCTATCTGAGGCTGGTAGACGAGCGAGGACGCATTCACTGCTCGTTTGTAATAGGCAAGACACGCGTTGCCCCCCTGAAGACATGTTCGATTCCCCGCCTGGAGCTGACGGCGGCCGTTGTTGCAGCCAAGTTGGATCGACTTGTGAGAAAGGAGCTGCAATTGTACGAATGCCAATCCGTGTTCTGGACGGATTCGACTGCGGTTCTTCAAAGTATTCGCAACTGCAATAAGCGCTTTTCAGTGTTTGTTGCAAATCGCTTGGCCAAAATCGAGGATGTTTCCCGGCCTAGTCAATGGAGACACGTCAGCACCAAGGTAAATCCAGCGGTCGAGGCGTCTCGTGGACTCAGTGTGAATAAATTCCTTAGGTCCAGCCGATGGCTTACTGGACCCCAGTTTCTTTGGGAGCAAGAAGATGGATGGCCTACCTGTCCGGACTTGTCGTCATTGCCAATCGAATTTCTTTTGTTAAAGAAAGAAACTCAAACCGTTTGTCTGGTCGCCAGCGAATCCGCTACGGATCGACTCATTGCCAGATACTCATCACTCAATCGGCTGAAAAGGGCTGTAAGCTGGTTGCTCAGATTCAAATCGATGTTGATGTCAAGGAGGTTTCCTGCCAAGTATCAAGCACCTACTGGGCAACTGACCGTTGTTGAACTCAAGGCTGCCGAGCTTGAGATTGTAAAGTATGTACAGAGACGAAGTTTCCCGGAGGTTATGGCTGCGATGTCAAAGGCCAAAGGCGAACCTGTTCGTTTACCAAAGAAAAAGAGGGCTCTTGGAAAGCTCAACCCAATTATTGTCGATGGAGTTATGAGAGTTGGTGGAAGGCTCGAGCGTGCATGTGTCGAGTTTGATATGAAGCATCCGATGATTCTTCCATACGACCATCGATTTACAGACCTGGTGATTATGCAGCAGCATGACGAGGTTGGCCATTCTGGAATGGGACACACGTGGTCGTCTCTCAGACAACGCTACTGGATCATCAAAGGAGGGGTAGCGGTTCGTCGTGTTCTCGGCAAGTTTGTTTCCTGTCGACGAAGAAATGGCTCCCTGGGCAAACAGATGATGGCAGACCTTCCTGCTGCGAGACTGCAGGCCAATAAGCCGCCGTTCTCAGTGGTCGGTGTCGACTACTTTGGTCCTTTCCTTGTGAAGCAAGGACGAAGTGAGGTAAAGAGGTACGGGTGTATCTTTACCTGTTTTTCCACCAGGGCCGCGCATATCGAAATAGCGCATTCACTGTCGACGGACTCCTTTATCGGAGCTCTCCGACGTTTTATCGGTCGTCGAGGACGGCCAGACCAGATCTTTAGCGACAACGGCACAAACTTCGTTGAAGCTGAGCGCATCCTGCGCGAAGAACTGAACCGGTGGAATCAGAGGCAGATCTACAAATATCCGCAACAACGTGATATTGCGTGGAGCTTCAATCCTCCCACTGGGTGGGGTTTGGGAGCGAATGGTACGCTCTGTGCGCAAAATCCTCAACGCTCTGCTCTCGGAGCAGACCTTGTCCGATGAGAAACTGATGACGCTGATGGTGGAGGTCGAGGCCATGTTACATCCTATTTGCCAGTAATTGCCAAATTCTATTGATTCCCGCTTTTCTTTACCACAACTTGTGTTGTAACCTAGTGCGTTGTGTGACGTAACAATCGACTGCCAGTTTTGTGTAATAACGCAACGTGGTTTAGTTCTTTTCATTGCCTACTTCCGTGGAGCACGGTGCTGCGTCGTTTGTTGTAGAAAAGCTGTTTATTGTCGTGTTGACGATTATTGGTGAGTCACTTTGTATATATGTGTTTAATGACTCAATATTGTGAATTACCATAATGAATGCTAACCGCTGTGAATTTGACCTAAACTGCAATGACCTAAATGTCATTTCCCTTTTTTAATAGTCGTACTGTACGTGTAGTTGGGTTCATTCAAGTTTCTAAAGTTGTAATTGTTTATGCAGCGTTCTTGTACGATACTCACGTGAAGCGTGACTTTCTACACTGTTGCACTACATAGCTTGGTAAGCATTGTGTATGACGTCATAATGGCATATTGTGGTCTCATGTT
Source organism: Phallusia mammillata (assembly GCF_965637545.1). Lineage (NCBI taxonomy): Eukaryota > Metazoa > Chordata > Ascidiacea > Phlebobranchia > Ascidiidae > Phallusia > Phallusia mammillata. The sequence goes on along the minus strand of NC_137256.1, from coordinate 10,688,891 downwards.
TTTATTGTGTATTTAGGTGTGTGACAGTGATTTCTGGGATCGCCCATGTTATTTGTTTTCTTCCGGTTCCCATAACAGTTGGTGAGCTTAAAGTTACATTCCTACATTTAAAGCACAGTGCTAATACCATGTCTTTGTAGAAACCGTTTTCTATTCGTTTCCGATCGTTTCTATCGCCTCCAACCGTCCTCTTCATTCTTCATTGAAAGTGTTTGAATATAAGATCTACAAAACACCCTATCTGTGTGGACTGCGTGTTGGAGACCTTCAGGATTCGCGTTTCAATCCCCCCTCGTGTGACGTTCCGCGCTGTTACCGGGGCGCGTTCACGGGACGTTATAGGTAGAATAATCGCGATTACATACGAACACATTTGTACGCAGGGCGCAAACTTGCAAGAAATGTTGGGTTTACCACTGAAGTTTTGTCGAAACGCTCAAAACGAAATAACAGTTTAGGACAACAAAATTATACCTCTCCCATTGCGACCACAAAAATCTCACGGTGCAATACAGAAGTTATTTTGGATTTAAAGAAAGCCTTGGTATAACAGGTACCTGTTACTATTATACTGAAGTATTCAAAGGCACCTCTGGGTAATGATTGTTGACAGTAGGGCTTGAAGTGAATTACACTTTGCGTTTAATACAATGACATTAAGTTTGTTAGATTGTCCAAATAAATGAGGACGGAAACGGAGTTAAGAAAATCGTCCCCAGTTAAAGCAGGTAAGAGTAGAAAGAAAAGCGTTATGGACGCACAAGCGCAGTAAAACACAAAACTCCCACTTACATGATAATGTTAGGCGATCTGCTCAATTGAATTTCTTCCATATTTCAAAGCCTTTTACCCCCGCAAATTTGTCTTGTACAACGAAGTAGCAAGTTGTGTTTTTACTTAATGTTGTAATAAGTAAATCTTATTGATTCTTCACGCTAAATTTGTTGCATATTATTCTGGCGAACTATGGTTGACGATTTGTTATTCTGTGATATTATTTCGACAAACAAAGACATTGTTTCAACTAAACGCGCTGTTGTTGAATGCTAAACTTTCAATTTCAATCTTCTTCCTTCCTAGATGTATGTGTAGTCATTAATATGCCTCTCCCACTACGCACACTAATATGCGCTTTTTGAAATCCAAACATGTGTACACCTAACCATCGGTTCTATTTGGCTTGACCTCCATGTTAGAAAACCCTATTATTAATATTATTATAAGGTCGTGGTCAAATCTACTGCTTTAAAGATGTATTTCCAGTGAAAATCTCTTTGTAAAACTGAAAACGGAGCATTGCTATAAATATTAGCTGCATTACATCTACATTAGGCACCAGAACATCACGAATTTCGGCTTTATTCCTCTCTTCGCGATAAAAACAATGAAAAAGAATTTTGTACGTAAAACATTCAAAGAGTCTACATCAGTGGTTCTTAACCTATCTGGTGTGGTTTCCCACTAAAGTCAACCACCAACTTCGAATTTCCCCCCTTTGCCATTTTTTTAAGTGATGTTTTGTGTCCTACGTTAACAAAAAAATATTGTTTAAACGAAGTGATTTTTCTGGTTCCTAAAGGTATACTGCAATCTTATTTAGTTTAAATAGTGCTTCTGTGAGAGGGTAAAACTTTTTGGAACATTGAAGAGTCTCTTCTGCTTGCATTAGTCATTTATTGCATCACAATCAACAAAGGAAAGGCTTTCATTCGCGCACAATAGCAAAGTCATTGATACTTCTAGTCTTGTCTGTGATGTAACAAACGGCCTTTGGATTTGTATGTGTCTTGTAAACCTTTGTGAAATTAATCTTTCATGTTGTTGCAAATCTTTTTTATTAAATTAACTTTCAATGGTTAATTCAAAGCCGCATGCAGGCCCGAGTTTGGTTACCTAACTTACATAATTTCCCTCTGAAAACATTAAATTTCCCACTAGTGGGAAATTTCCCACCGATTAAGAACCACTGGTCTACATAAAAAATGATTTGCATTGGACAGGAAGAGTAAACGCGGCTTACACACGAACACATTTAAGAATAAAATTGCGATTAAAATATTTCTACTTAACAATCAGTTGTGTTGGCTAAGCACTAACGTTTTGTCGAAACGCTTAAATAAAACGAATTTAATACGCTTTAAGACCACCAAACTTCAAGGGGAAATACGAAAGTTACTTTGGATTGAGAAAAGTAACATGATGGCATGACAGGTGAACTGACGCACATGTTAAAGTATTCAAAGGCACAACTGGGTAAATTCGTATTTATCACAAATTTCAATGACCGTAGAGGTTAATAGCAGCGCTCAATTTCAATTACACTTTGCGTTAAATAAAGTAACTTTAATTTTGTTAGGTTTGTCCAAACGAACAAGGGATGCATTAGGCGGAGTTAAGAAAATCGTCCCCAGTTAAAGCAGGTACGAGTAGAAAGACAAGTATCATGGACGCACAAGCGCAGTAAAACACAAACACACATAACTTATTGTATTTTATGACTAAAGCATGAATGCGAATAAAGTTATAAAGCGTCCGTGTATTATTGATGGTTTCTGTTTAATATTACTACTGAGATAGTTGATGTCAAAAGTCACAGTTTATATTGCTAGATAATGAAAATGGGCAAAAATGGTAACACATTGCGCATTGCACTGCAACAATTAACAGGGGGTATTTCGTGCGGAAAATGTTGTAAAATAAAAATTGGCAAAAAACAATACCAAAATATATTACAGAAGGAATCACGGCAAGACAATGTATTGTGGTAAGCAAAACAAGTTTTTTTACAGAAATAATACACCAATAAGCGCATTGAATTCATAAAACGAAATAATCCAGATACTATGTATAATAGTTTCACAGTATTTACTTTGATAAATAACGTATCTAGTACACAACAACAACTGGAAATAACATAAATGCAATTACTTCTTTTAACAATGATATTGATTTTATGATATTGATTGTTACCAGATTCGTTGTTTATCTGCACAGCGCCCCTGGCGGATTATGGCTCGACGAAAGAAGTGGCAAAGCAAAAACAAAAACACACACGACTATTCAGTTAAAAGGCTGCACAAGCACAAAAACAGAGATTTTTCAAAACAAAACACAATCACGAAACCGATATTTCTCAAAATATAAATAAGCAAGATATAAGTTTCTTTTAAAGTTATAAATGTAATACTGCTATTTAATCATAAACATTACTGCCAAGGTAGTGGTGTATATACCGTGTTCTACAGCTTGATTGAAAACATGTACTGATGATGACAACAGAGATTGTCGAAACGTCTACACGATGTATTCTATATACACCACTACCTTGGCAGTAATGTTTATGATTAAACTACTTTTCAAGTCCGTGCATAGTGTTCCTTAATACTGCTATGTTGCAGGAAAATTATGGAAGCGCTTGCAATGCAATAAGTTTGGTAGGAAAAAGAGTGTGTGTGTGTGTGTGTGTGTGTGTGTGTGTGTGTGTGTGTGTGTGTGTGTGTGTGTGTGTGTGTGTGTGTGTGTGTGTGTGTGTGTGTGTGTGTGTGTGTGTGTGTGTGTGTGTGTGTGTGTGTGTGTGTGTGTGTGTGTGTGTGTGTGTGTGTGTGTGTGTGTGTGTGTGTGTGTGTGTGTGTGTGTGTGTGTGTGTGTGTGTGTGTGTGTGTGTGTGTGTGTGTGTCATCGTAAAAAAGTGACAATGCATGGCACTGTCCAGAAAGCGGTTGGCGACAGCATTTGTAGAACCAGAAGCCAACCTAGCACTGGAATCACAACATCACATCAGAAATCTACGTCATCGCTGTGAGTAGCGCACGGACGTAATGAGTCGCCGTTATCGCCTTGCGCAGGGTTTACGTCACTGTGACGCAAGAAGTTGCGATGGCAACATTGGGGCGTTGACATCTGGCGGATGTTGTGACGTCATCAGCAAACTCCGTCGAATTAAAGCGATTTGTCACTGGTGACGCGAAGTTTCCATGTATGACGTAAGGTTGCCATAGTATGTCGATCTTCTGCTTCAGGTGAAACGTCAACGGAATGCTGTGACGTCGCTGATGATGTCAAGGGGGACCAGCGTAGAAGGATCGGCATCTGAAACGTGAAAAAAATCGTTAAAACTACAAACCAAACAAGACAAGCATAAACCTACGCAACTATTACGATTTTGTTACAAGTATATTAACACTAAATATTTAATCCATTAGTAATTTAAATACACTTTTCTTACCTTTTTCCATTGAGGTTAAAATCGTTGCGATCGTCAGTTGGATCGGGTGGTGACATCACTGGATTAGATCGGGTTGTGACGTCACTGGATCGAATCGGGTTGTGACGTCACGACACACTGAATCTAAAAACATATAAGCGAATAATAAAAACCACGTGTATAGGATCGCAAAACATTTTCAGTAAAATAAAGTTAGTTACTTACGTTGAATTTTTAGAACGTCAGTTGTCATCATTATTATTTTTATTGCAGCAGTGAATTAAAAAACCTTTGGAAACAGGAAACATAAAACTTAATTTTCTAAAAATGGTGAAGTCTTAAAAAGCTGAAAAACAAAACCAAGTTTTGGTAAACCTGCAAAAAAAGTAAGTTAGTCTTATGACATTACAATGCTTGACACACATTTATATACTTGCCAGAAAAAGTGTCGTTATCATTTTGAAAATCCCTAAACACCTAATAGCTAGAAATAAAAACAAAGACCTGAAAAGCAAACAAAAAATTAGTGGGAATTAGATTGCTATATTTTACATCAATTACCGAGTTTCCTAATATCTGTGAAATATAAAAATGATTAAAACATCAATGACAAATTCCCTAAATCTGAAAAACAGAAGTTTTTAAAATCTAAAAACCTAAAAAACCGCTTGTTATAAAATATAAGATTTGTTAATTTCCTATTACCTACAAAACTTAATCGTTTAAAAAAATATGTAGTTTGCGGAATTGCAAATTTCAAAAATACCTGAAATATCCTGTTATGCACATCAAAGATTTGAAAAAGATTCAACATTTCTGACATATTGTTTACAACCAAAACCAAATTTTTGATTCCAAACCTGAAAAACAAAAAAACAAAATCACATTCCAGTAATACAGGTGGTAACAACAAAAAAACTTACAATTTAACAAAAGTCTGCTTCAAGGACAACAGCAAAACCTGAGTTCTGTCACGACTAAACTTTTTAAGTTCTAACACTTGACGATGGCGGTTCGCATGGTTAAAGCGAGCGACTGGCGATAAAAAGGGCACAACAATAACATGAAGAACCTGTCGGCTGATGTAAAAGGCACAACACCCCCCAAGAACTGGTCTACTTAAAAAGAATTAAAGGATAGAAAAAGTGGACTCCGCACACAGTTTTGTTGATAAAAGAGGGAAAACGAAAACAAGTTTCTGTAAAAACGTTGGAACCGCCATCGTCCCTGCGCGGTCGACGTAAAAGTTTTAACACACAAGCTTGCCTCAACTAACTGCACTGCATACAACCGCCGCAAATTAGCCTAGAAAAGTAGAAAGTGAGTCTGTCGTGTTTTCAACCACACAAATCGCCACTGCGGCCGGATCAAGCAGGAAAACGGAACTGAAGTTAGTATGTAATATGTAAGCATAAATCCAAAAATAAAAAATGGGTTTAACCAGCATAATGGGAAATTTGGGGCATTTGATTCTGCGAACATTTTAGCATAAAAATTACAATTCGATTAACAGAAGTTATTGACATGACATGCTCGATATCCGATTCGCGGCCTCTTTTTAGAAAAGAAAACCTTGAGCCGAACGTACAAGCATGGATAAAACAAGCTGGTCAAAACCCGAAAAAAATCCACAAAATCCCTATAATTACAGTTAGGATAGGCGCAGCAAAATTTTAAAACGGAACAGTGACCTTTAACGGCGTATAACTCAATAACATGGCGTCACTGTCCCTTGCCCTCAGAGTCCCCCCCCCCCCCCCCCCCCCCGCAAGGACCCAAATTTGTTACGCAAACGCAAGGCTGGGGGAAAAAAATTAACAACAGTTTGCGCCCTATCAGGGTGGCTCACGGGACTTTTCTGGCTAAATGCTATGTCGGCCCCCTCAGGCTCACAAGCCAAAGCCTTCATTGAGAGTAACTGTGTCCGGTACTCGGTCCCGCGTGTTTCTAAGCGCACCTTATTTTAGCTAAAGCCATTTAACAACGCGCCACACCTAGCTAAAAATCGTTCTAAGCTAAAATCCCTACGTGGCGCGCGAATCCCGAACGTACCACACCTATGTTAACTATAACCTACCCTTAGTTAAAGAGTGCCACTCTAGTTCTAGCCCTAGCGCCAACTTGCTGACATAGTAGCACTCCTATAGTAGTCCTTACTATTTTGGTCACTATAATATCTCTCGCCGGTGGCATATAGTTGGATCCAGTGTTTCTACACTAAATTATATATGTCCTTCATGTTTTAAAGGTTGAAAATCTCTTTAAGCAAGTGAAATTAAACGATTTTAAATTTTTGAGTTGAACGGTTGTGAGCCTATGTTGTAACTTTATGTTTAAAAAGTGTTTTATGTTTTACCAATTTGCAAACTGTTGCTTAACTCTTTGTAAATATTATCGTGTACCATTTCTATTGTTGAAGTATCTTTAGCGCAGTGTATTAAACGTAAAGCACAAAGGTTTAAAAAGATTAAACGTCCTATCAAGAAATCAATTGGCAACTTTATTGTGACGTTTAGGAATACTCTGAAAAAGCACGGAATGTGCCAAATATTTTTGTGTCATCTTGTGGCACGATAGAAATTAAAACTAATGATGTAGCGAATCGGCTAGAAAACCTCTGGAGCGAAACTAAATATTGGGCAGTTTATCACAGAATAAATACGACCGAAATGGCCAAGATGTTTGTGACGTCACGCGAAGTCGTACGCTGTACATAACCACGTAAAAACAGAAGTGTTATACAACAGTCTTGTTGTGTTATATGACGGTCTTCGTTCTAGATTTTTAAGATTCCCTCGACCGTCGTTACCAGTAATGATCTTTTGTCTGAAAAAGACAAAACTATGATAAAAACAGTTAACGAAAGATTTTGAGGTATACGCAATTATCCGGAAAAGACCCAAGTTTTTAATTTGTGTGCGCACATGATTCGATTTTGGCGGCATGGCAACACATTTTTCGGCCGAAATGGAATCTTCACGAAAATCGCTGATTTGGCAGAACGATTTCGGCAAACCCAAACTTCGGAAAACACGAACGTAAAGGGCGCTGTTGATCCGGATTGAGTTCGAAAAAGCGGTGCTATGCCATAAATTGTGTTATTTTGTTAGGTATACACCCCTATTGTCAAACCCAGTCGTTTCTCCAGCGATATTGCAGCCTCTCAGGCCATTTTCTCTTTACCAGGTACAGCTGCTGCGCTTTTAACTATTGTTCACTCTATCTTTGTTTTATTTTTGCATATTTTCAACTGTTAGGTTTTCGCACTGTCTTCTGTTTTTTTCGTGCCACATTCCCACAAAGTGTTACTATGTTTGCTGTATCAAGGTGCACGTGAACAAAATACAATACAATAGAAATTGTAATTGAGTTCGGGAAAGGGCCTGTAAGTAAACAAATGCAACGAGACTTCCCTTTTTCAACGCGTATGTGCATGTGCACAGGTTGTATATTGATTTGGTATTGAGTCGCATTGTCTGCATTCCTGTAGAGTAGATCCTAAAAAATGTGTTCATTAAATAGGTTTAAAAGTGAGTTTGAAACGCACAGTGAATTCGTTTTACAAATCAACAACTTTAAATTTGGTTTCGCTTGATTTCATAAACCAGTCAAGTATGAAATCGTTCCTCTTTACTTCGTGTGAAACTTCTGTGAAAAGTCTATTGTATGACCAAGTATTGCTCATCCAGCAGTTTTATTGTAAACAATCGACGTTTTTAAAACTGCTGGATGAGCAATACTTGGTCATACATTATGCCTGGCAGCAATAGCTTATTTCATGAAAAGTCTATTGTGTCTGTTGATTGTTTGGGTTGGATTTTGTTACCACTGAAGGTTTTTTCTAGGTCTATTTGACACACCAGGATTTATCAACCTAGCTTATGTCATGACATGCATGTACTGCTTTAGTTAGCTACGCATATGTGCAATGGTGAGATTCAAATTTTTTGTCAGCCGGTTCTGATACAAAAAGTCATAGTTCCATTGACAGTAACCAGTAATGCTAACCGGTTCGCTGATCTCATAAAATTTCGTGAGACGGTTCTATAGAACCGGTGCGAACCGGCTGAATCCCACCACTGCATATGAAATGCATAACAAATTGTAGACAGGCTCGTAGCAGAGGTAGATTTTTCCCTGAAGGTGTATCTAAACATAAGAAGGCACAAGTTGGCCATTACTTGAGAGATGAAAACTGATTTTGTGTTTTTTGTTACATAACCTTGATAAAAAATAACTAAAAACTTTTCATAACAAACGCTAGTGCTATAGACACGGAATTGAGAAGCAGCTCGATTAAAAACCAAACTTTCAATTAATGTGTGTGACGAATACATGCACTTGTTTATGTTTTCCAAAGGTTCAAACGACTTATTTGTTATATTGTTATCTTTAAAAGACAAAGGTATAAGCGAGACAAAAATGTTTGGTTACCTTTGGCATGTATTGAATACGCCATAACTACTGTTGTGTTTTCTTAAATGACAGACCTAGTCTTTGCCAGTGTGTCAATACAAAATGTTCAATCTAATCGGCCTTTGTAACTTAATCAAAAAAGAAACATTCAAAAGTTAGTGAAAAGTGAACACTTATTATTGTAGATGTGTGTTTCTGCTTCTTAATGAGTTTAAATGACTTTATTTTCAATAAAGATCGTCTGTTATTGATGGGCTATGATGCAACCTGCTGTATCTTAACTGCTGTCTAAACTCAGGGCACTAAGCTAATAAAATGGCACTGAACAAACAGATCCTTTACTTTGAGTCAGTTGACAATGTTTACAGGAGAACGATAAGCGCGGGTGACCTCGAACAATTTCGTCGCGAACACTGGTTGTCTGCTTGTGAATATTTCCTCGGGGCCACCTTGAGGAAATATTGCGACCACCGTGGCAAAGAAAAAAATGCTGACGTCACAGGCAGGATTATTCATGAAATTGGGCGAGTTTACAGACGAAGAACTCCCGACAAAATGTCACTCATTAAATCTGCGGTTCTGTTTAACGCAGCTTTACAGCGTGAACCTGGAAATTCAGCCGAAATATGTGAAGACTTAAAAGAACTTTGCATGCATGTTCTTCAGCTTGCTAAATCGGTCGACGTAAGAGCTGACATGGTAAACCAGGCAAAAATTACCAAATCTAAGATCAACGCGCTAAGACAACTAGTCAAAAACCATTTTAATGTTTCTACCCCACAAGCGTCTGCATCCAACAATCCTGAAAAACTTAACAGTATTGAAAGAATCGAAAACTTACAATTGGAAGTGACAAAAGGATATAGTGACGCAATGAAAGGTATTATGACGTTTTGTGTCAATGCTGTTGGGCCGATTCCTTGCGCTTACGCTTTGGTAGGTATGGGTTCGCTTGCAAAGCAAGAAATTACTCCTTATTCTGACTTCGAAAACCTCATAGTCTTACAGGAGGGCGTTCAAAATCGGAGCAACTACGAAGAGATACTAGAATATTTCCGCTGGGTGGCGGTGTTGTTTCAAATTATCTTGGTAAATATGGGAGAAACGATTCTCCCTTTTATGGACATTTTTGCATTGCGCGGTTGGCTGTATGACGCTTTCACTAAATGTGGTGTATCGCCTGATGGCTTCGCCCCCCAGGCAAGCAAAAATCCGCTCGGAAGACAGCAGGCTACACCGTCAAAACCGTGGACCACTGAACTGATCAAACCAGTCGGCGAAATGCTGAAATACACCAAACCCATTCACGATCTTAAGAACGGCTACCATTTGGCTGATATGCTGGGCAAAACCTGTTTCGTAGCGGGAGACGAGTTGGTGTATGAAGAGTTTGCTGAGGGAGTGCGCGAAAACTCCGGAGCCAGAGAAGAGAAGTTTTTTGAAGAGGTTCGCGGCGACTTAAAGAACTTTTCAATCATGTCGCGACTTCCTTATGTGCAAGATTCACGTCAACTCGATGTTAAACGAGTCCTGTTTCGCGTAACTACGCTATTTGTGTCAGCTCTTGGTCGATATCACAAAATCCAAGCGCCATCATCGTTTAAAATCACTCGTAAACTGGTCGCATGCGGCGCTATTGGAAAGGAATTTGGTGATGACGTGTTGTACTTGCTTGGTGTCGCCTGTGAGGTTCGTCAGAAAGTGTACAGCCGCTTGGAGGCGCAAGAGGACCGCTTACAAAACAAGAAGCGCGAAAATGAGTCGACTATTGTGGACCTCTTAGGCGAAGAGACCGCCATCTTCTACTTTGAGACTGCTTGGAAACTGCAGCTCTTGGTGGCTGAAACTGTTGGTGGTGAAAATCCGTTAGAACGAGACGAGGAGGACCCAGTTATGACAAGGATGTGGATCTACTACTCGTTGAGTCTTTGGAGTAGAACTCTGGAAGCTTGTCGCCAGCTAAAACTACTCGACCTTCCGACTGATGATATTGAGCCAAAGCATGCCTTGCTCATTGGTTTGTGTTACGTGAAGCTTGAGCAGTACAAGGAGGCCTTGAAGTATCTGCAAGCTGTCGAAATCAAGTTGCAAGATAGCGAAAGCCTAGATTTACTTGTGAGCCAAACCGAAATCCGAAACTGCCTTATGAAATTGGGTTATCAAGCAGAAGCTATGGAATCGTTAGGTAAAAGTGTAGATATTCGAAACAAACTCATAGGGGGTCGCGGGGTGCCTGATTTGTGGAACGCTGTGACAATGATGAGTAAGAATATGGTGCAGCACCCCTTGGTAGATGATAAACAGGAGAGCCATCACGTGATTGCCAAGCGCTTACATTTCTACGGCCACGTTTGCCGCGGACGCCAAGAGATGCAACTGGCCCTGATGTTTTACTTGAGGGAGCTAGAGATCAGGAAACAGCTCACTGCCGAACCTCTGAGGGATAAAAAGGTAGCGAAATGTTATCTGTACGTCGGGGAGTGCTACTTGTACCTTAAAGATCTCGAAAAAGCTGATGAGTACCTGGAACGCGCTGGGACAATTTACGCCCTGAATAATTTTACCCCAGTTCGTGGAATGGTCCTGGAGCTGAACCGAGCTCAAGTGGCCATTCTGCGCAAACAGTATGATCGCGCCATGGCGCACTTTCGCAACCAGCTTGAGCTTGAACTGGGGAATGATGAGAAGAATTTACTCCGAATTGGTTCCTGCCATTGCGGCATCGGCACCGCGAATCTGTACAAAGGAAACTACGATGAATCAATAGAGTGTTTCGAAACTGCGATTGATGTATACGCCCTGTCGAAAGTAGAGGTTTTACGTGATCAGAGCATTGCGTTCTGCCATAGGTGGATCGGTGAAGTAAAGAGACAGAAAAAAGTGGCTGAAGCCAAGAAGGAATTACCTCATACATCATCGCAACAGCCATGATGAAAACAATGATATTTATTTTTATTCATTTCCCTATGTTGGATTTGCAGCAACTAATATTGCCACTATATATTTTTGCCATCACAAATACTTTAGGTTTTTGAATTTTCCCACTGTGACTGTGGTAATATGACAAGGAAACAAAAGCGGTATGACCGCTTTCATTTTATTGATGTTATATGTACAGGTGGCCTAGAAGCCAATTATATCAGACTTACAGCTTAGCTTAAAGTGGCAATGAAACGAATTTCAAGCACGTTTGCGTTGCATGTTTTGTCATACGTTTTAAGGAATAAACATTTTCAAAGGGACAACTTTTTGGCGTTTTGTAACGCCATTTTTTACAAATTATTTTTAAATCATTTTTTTACAAATGAGGTAAAATACACCGAAAGTACACTGACATTAAGGAAAGTTCTGCCAATAATTGCAATGAATTTGAACTACTGGATGAAAAAAAACATTCATACCTTCGGTTAGTTCAGTGGTCCCCAAACGGGGCGGAATGTTCATTCATTTTTACATGTGGTTTGTAAATAGACACTTGAGATCGGGGAATATAACTTATAAAGTTGATAAAAGACAAAACTTTACAAAATATCTGTATGGTTTATCATCTACTATGTAATACATTAGGGAGGAATGAGAATTTTTATAAATTGTTAAGGAGGGGATTTGCCGATAAAGGTTGGATACCACTGGTTTAGTCCTTACAGTTTCTGACTTATATTAAGAAAGAGTTTCATCAACAAACAACTGTACAACTAAAAAAAAACATGTTCAATTTTTGAATTTATTTGCACAATAGCAACATTACGAAAGAGCTGAAGCGACATTTGTTCGTCGCTCTGCGCACTACCAAGCACAACAGCTGGAAATAACACTGGACGTTGGGAGAAGCTGTAACTATAAGGGCAACCGCACTTGTTGAAGCCAAACTTAGTGGGAAAAAATAAGGCCAATTTCTTTTCAAACACAGCAATGAACTCATTGAGTTGGCTTTTGAGCTAAAAGTAACTTTCGACGGGATAAAACAAAGTGGTTTTGGGCATGTTAGATTTATATGTCAAGAAATTTTTAGTAAGTTTTGTTTGAAATTTACTATGCGGTAAAAAGTACTAAAGGCGAGGATATAGACTCTTACATTGTAATTGGATTTCAATTTCAGCTTTGTGCAGTCAACCATGAAGTGTTGGAATGATGCAAAACAAGTAAAATAAGAAAAACGTTTTACCCATTATGACAAAAAACTGGCTGTTTATTGGATTTGCAAGTACAATATTAGCTTTTCTTTCAGGTAGACACTCTTAATTCGATGTACCAAAGCAGCCAATGGTGTTAAACTCTTCTCCACATTATGACGCAATAATAAAGTGACCAGTAAACTATGACGAAACAATAGAAATACTTGAAAATTGACGTGTGAATTATTTTCAGCACTATTGAAATACATTTTAACTTCGCCAATTTGAAACGACTGTTCTGATTTTCGTTACAAACAGCATTTTTACCACGGACCACGGCAAAAACCATTTTACCATTTTTACAAAGGGTCATGGCAAAAACCATTTTACCATGGACCAATGCAAAACATTTTACCATGGACCATGGCGAAAACCATTTTACCATTTTGACCAATGGGACCATTGCAAAAACAACGCCTTAGTGGAACTTTGCAAAGCTAGTTGGAAAGTTTTCGAGCATGAAACATGGTGGATGTGAAACAATGCTGGTAGTTTAAAACTTGAATGTAAAGCGGTGTAGGATAATATGCGAATAATATTTGTAAGGGAACGAGTGGAAACAACAACATGAACACAACAATTGCACAACAGACCGGATCTGGTGGAAACTCAGTAAGACGGCTAGAGTTTAAACAGAGTTGCGGAGTCGGACTCCGAAGTTGTAGTATTTTTTTGGTGGTCAAAGTAAAACTCTGAAAGTCGGAGTAGTTTTTGTTTAATTTGGGAAGTCGGAGTAGTACTCAAGAGTCGGGGGAGGGGAGGTCAGAGTAAATCTCCCGAGTCGAAGTATGTTTAAAATTTAGGAAGGCGGGGTACTATTCCGAATTCGCAACTAACAAGGGAGAGTCGGAGTAGCTGTTTTAGATTGGGGTAGTCGGAGTAGGACTCCGGTGTCGCAGTTATTAAGATGAAAACAGAGTTGCTTTTATGCTTTTATGGAGTCGGAGATCGGAGTGATATTTTTTGGCGATTCTGACTTTCCATCAATTTGTCAAAAACAGCAACAAATTGTTTTGTTTTTGTTCGAATTCAGAAGTTTGTTTAAAAGTAAAGTCAGAGTAAGAGTTGGAAAAATTTTAACCGTCTTTACAACAATGAGTTTAACATATTACTTCAGTAAGTCCGTAACATGGACGACAAGCTTATCAGCGTTTGGATGTCGCTAATTTAAGCAGATAAATATATAATTAAGTTGTTTTTTAGGCAAGGTAAGCAGTGGTGAACTTATAAATCAGTAAGTGGGTGTGAGTACTTGTGTATGCAAATAACTACGACAGGGGGACACAACTTTTGGCTGCATCACAGGCATCAATGCCTCCAAGAAGGCTAAATACAGTTTAGCAGGTGGACGCGTTTGGTTTGCAATTTAAGCCCCAATGTTTAAAAAATAAGTTTTTATTAAATTAGGTCCGTTTTTAGGACCATTTCTGAAGTCAGATGTATGGAAAATGAGTTTTTATTCAATTAGGTCCATTTTTAGGATAATTTTGAAGCCAAAATGTTTAGAAACTAGAGTTTTGTTAAATTAGGTTCTTTATAAGCTATTTTTTTTAAGCCAGATATCTAGAAAATACATCTAATTCAAACTAACTCTGCGTTGCCAAATAACCCAGAAAACACAGTCGCCAATAAGTTGATATGCCAGTGAGCAGCGAACGGCCGAAAGTTCGCATATTGGGCACCCCTGATTTACAACATTAAACGCCTTTACAGAGCTTTGAACATTAACACAACCTGTCATTTAAATAGCGCACACAGATAGCGTATTTCGCGCAGTTACTACAACCAGCATACTGGAATCTAACACTAAATAATTTACGCGCATTTTAAACTGAAAAAAAAAACATTTGTGGCAAAAAGTGGGCGGGGTCCAAGACACGCCCATTTTTTCACACACGCAACGTAACAACGTACGAGCAAGGGTCAGCGCTTAGTTTTAGTTTAACATTTCCAAGTAGGAAACGGGTACTTTCCCTTTTTGAGTACCGCGTTGACCCATTAACCAATCCCCATTCTGACCGACAGTTTGTTGAACAAGAATGATCTAAAAACAATAGGGTTGGGTTTACACACTGCTAATAAAGTTTCAACACCAGAAATGTAAGATATTGCTTTAAAGCTGTGTTTTGTGATGACGGAAAAATATCATATTTGAGCAAACACAGGATTGTGATATGCAAAAAAAACATTGATTAAAAGTCTGACAAATGGCAAAAAGCGCTTAGTGTTTAGTTTGAAAGCTTTGAAATTATTTTTCAAACAGTGAGCACATCAAAACACAAGAATGTGACTTTTATGCTTGTTATTTTAAAAGCAAAAAAGTTATTTCTCTCTGTAGTAAGTGCTTGACTTTGATCACAAAAATAAATCTTAAACTTAGTGGCATAAAATATTACATAACTAAAAAACAACCCCAAAAATATTCAACTATTTTCAATATTTTCAGCTGTATACTAATGTGTCTGTGTCATTTTATCTCAATACACTGTAGTCATAGCAACTATTTTGCTTACCTCATCAGCAAGTAGAGATAATTCTGTTGAGTCAGCAGCATCATAATCATACAGAACTCTTGCTTGCTTAGGTGGTCCTGGCATGTTGTTCGACACCTGTCCTTGTCCACTGGGATTCACAATCGTGTTTACCTGCACGTTGCCACGGTTACCACGGTTAAATAAGTTGGGAGATGCAGATGGGTCTGTGGTTCTGAAAAATTGTCAAAACTTGTAAACATCAGTAAAAAGTACAAAGCACAGAACAACATACAGTAAAACTCAGTTTTGAATGAAAAATATTGACTGGATTAGGCGCAGATCCGGATTAACTGATGTCTATTAGTTAAAGCCTTACCACATTACAAATCATTTGTACTTCGTTTTTTTCGAGTTAGTCCAAGATCCGGATTATCTGATCCAGTTTAACTGAGGTTTACTGAATTTTCACAAAAGTATGCTGGTGGGGATAAGTTTACACCTAATTAGGAACATCCATTTTTAACAGAGCTGGACCAACATTGGTTTTATACATGTGGTATGTAACAGCAATAAATTAAAAGTAAAAACGTATTGGCATTTTTGAATCTTGAACTACCAAGAACATCAAAAAAAGATGCAAGCACTTACGATAATTCTTTCTGCAAGTCTAACATGTGCTGATGGCATTTAGCAAAATATTCTGTTTGGGCATCAACAAATTCGTTTATACTTCGTGAATGGTGGGCCTGAAAGTTGAAAAAGATGCGTTAATGCAGTACAAAAACTGATGTTGTCAAAGCCGATGTTACATCAATACCAGTCCCACATTCTTCAACATATGAAAGGTTCATAGTCACTATAGATCAAAAATTCTTTAAGTAAGTTTGTATAGGTGTCCATAAAGCAGTTTGACGGTAATTTGGAAAAACTTTAGGGCTCCACTCGTGAGTTCTGTGCCTCCCTAAAGTTAAATTAGGGTTGACATGGATTAAATAGTTTGCTTTGTTTTTAATTGTGTTTGTACTTTCGGTTCATTGACAAATGGTGTTATTTAATAGTGTGAAACTCTATAATTAGATGAAGCAAAAGCCTGCTTGGTATTTAAATCAACAACGCTACTGCTGTTGTGGAAGGTTTTATAAAACATCCTTTGTGGCTTCTTCGAAAATGTCTGCATCATACATCACATCATACAGTGCATTTGCATTTGAATTTAGTAAAGACTTAATAGACTTAAAGAGGAAGTCTATCTACCTTCCTAAGCAGTATAGATTTAAATACATGGATTTGACTGCATAAGAAGATTAAGTAGTTATCTATTATGCACCACTTTAGGAGTCACTAATGGTATGTGACTGCATACAAATTGGTCACATGGTGAAATGCCCTACAATAATGGTTATTTGTCTTTTTAGACCCACTCAGCACTTGATACTTATAATAAATTGACATCCCTGGTTTTGCAATTCACCAAACTGTTAAAACAGTTGTGTGTGCCCTTGTTAACAGTATATATGTTCTTGGCATACACATTGTAAAAAAAAACACAGACCAAATCAGGTAGTTCATTTTTTTATCTTTTATTGCAATGACAAAATATTCAAGAGCTACTTAGACTAATTACATATGGTAAAAAACATGCTGGGAGCCACAAAGCTTTCGATTTTGTACTTAGTTTGTATCTTGCATATTAGGCACACTTGTTAAATCAGTCTTGTCAGCATTAAAAGCGAATGAATCCCCCCATGTAACATTGAATGTCATTTTTATGTCGTATGACATTTTTAAAAAAAGTTACTTAGATACATGATTCAAATGTTAATGCTAATACTGTTAGTTAAGTTTGAAGACGTTTGAAGATTAGATTAAGAATGTTACTTATTTAGTGTAGTAGTAGCAAGTGTTGCAAGCGACATTCAAGCACTTCCTGGTTTGTCTGCGAAGAGAGTCGAAATGCCGTTTCCTGCTTTGTAATGACATAATTACACAAAAATACCCCCCTTAGAATTAGACACCCTAGTTACCATTCAATATTGAGACTAGTGTTTGCACTGCTGCATTAAATAATTGCCCTGTGTTTTTTTTACCACAGAGCTTCATAGTCAAACTATTCTGCATCCTTTTGTTAAAGTAAGAGACATATAGTTTGCATTTGATTTCTAACATTTCAAAAAAGGCATTCACAAACCACTTTTTACCTTGCCCGGTGGTTAACAACTTTATTATGTAACTCGGTAAAACATAGAAGTAAATCATTACAAGACAAAATCCACACCTGTGTGCTGCTTACTCCTTCCAGTAACAATCTGGTGATTTCCTGCTGTCTGTCGAAGTCGGTCTGTGCAATTCGAAGTTCACTCTCAGCCTGTTTTGAACAAAAATACATTTGCTTATTATGTGTGTCCACATGCTACCAGTCGTTAATAAATAGTTTGTGTAAAATTACAACTAGCATTTTGAATATAAGGGAAATTGACTCTAACACTGGGAAAATGGGTTTGGGAAAAACTGGTACTTAATTAGAATACTAAGCATCTGTATTTTGAGTAAAAATCTATTCAGAAATTTACAGATACAGTTATTACTAACTGTAGCAATAATATGCATAAATACTGCAATCCTGGAGCATATATATACAATTAACATCCAAATTTTCACAAAATATTTCTATTTATTTAGTAGCAAAATATTTCATCATATTAATGGGACTAACGCTTTAAAAACATGTCAATTCATGTATATACCACAGCGCTGTAGCAGAAACAAGTGTTAAAGAAGGGTGTTTGATACAAAATAGTGATGTCACCTTTGTTCAAACAAGATCTATACTTGAAATGACGACATGTTTGAATTGCGGTTTTGCAAGAAAGGCCTTCTCAGCGTAACGTCACAAAGTGCTGCGAGTGTTTAAATTACAGTTGGATGTAAATTAAGTCTAAACAAAACTGCCAGTAACATTGAAATGTAACCAATGGCAACTTCAAAATTGAACAAAATTCAACATATGATGATCTAAGTTAAATCTAAAGATTGACATAGCTCTTAAGTTTTCCAATCATTATTGTTGTTTGTTAAAGTTGTCTGTGCACCATGCTATTAGCTTGTGCAAATTTTACTTTTAGCTCTTACGTTTTCTAGTGAGCTTGCCATCTAAATAGGATCACATCAACCGATCTTTATTTCATAATTATAATCACTAATGATGGTGTTAAGGCACCTGGTTCTATTTAAATTCTTCTTCACATCATGACCGTTAAAGGTAATGACCCAAACAGGAACACACACATGACTCAAAGTCAACTATAAGTCAACATATGCACAAAATTAGTTCACTTTAAGTAAAGTATTTTTTCACAAAGACAAACTCTTAACAAGATGCACTATATTTTGTAACTTTATATTTTAGGCAAAAACATTGTAAAATCAAGTTTCCTTTATCCTAGGTTTATATCATGAACATTACTGATTTACAGCATAAAAAATCAACAACTAATATACAGTATTACCATTACTCGACTATTTGTAGGAGATGCTTAATATACATTTTCAGTTACAAATTGTTTGTAATACTAGCTGATGTATCACTAGTATCAGCCTAGGTTTTTCTATGAGCAATGCATTAAGATATCAATTTCGGCCAAAAAAAGCACCATCAGTCAGATCGTATTTGAATAGGGGTTAAAGAAGCCATGTGCTTTGGTGAAATAGATATCCTAAAGAAATCATTGGCGGATTCAAGTCTGCTAAAAGCATCAGCTTGTATTACAAACTAATTGTGACTTGAATTGTCTATATCAGGGAATTTCAACAGCGGCTCTCAGGGCCACATGCGGCTCCGAACTACTTATTTTGCAGCCCCTCACCAGACTTCAGAAAAGATATTTTATTACCATGAAAGTCAACACCTAAAAAAATGATGTTTCAAATGTTTGGTAAAAGTTTACAATGCAGCATATTTACACACTATCATTATTCAACCCAATCAGTCTATTACCGAGAATAATAACGTACAGAGGTAATTGTTTATTGTATTATGTTTCATAAATCAGAATCAGTAACCTTTCTGCAGAGAAGTGTTATTAAAAAAGAAGCTATTCAGATTCTTGTTGTTTGCTGTTCACCTGCATTCTTTTTCAAATTTGTTTTTTTTTAGCTGAACTGTAGTTTGAATTCAATTGTGGTTTACATATTTTGTTCCCATACAACTACTTAGCAATCTATAAAGGCACTTGACTTACTGTTTGTCTAGCTTCAAGAGATTTTGCTTTTTTGACACGACTTTTGCAGGCGTCGAGATCAAGACGTTTCTTTTCAAGTAGTTTTCTTTCTTTCTGAATCGTTTTGCAATCACCGTCCAAAAAGTTGACCAGTGGCAGTAAAAAGTTTTGCGAGGTTGCAACAAGAAATGATTGTTCTGCTTGGCCCAGTTTCAACTGCACCTTGCCACACTTTAGAAGCGCACCACCTGAAATTTCAATTGTAAAAAGTGGTCACTTACGTTTAACATGTCCAATTAAATGTAAAATGTTAAAATGTCAAAAAAGGCAAGTGCATTTAACCTTTTTTTGATATGTATCTAATTCTAGTATATTGTTTGTTTCTTAGTCAAAGGACATATTAGATCCTTTTCATCTATATGGGAAAATGTAATAAATTAAATGTACTTAATTAAACACTTAACTGCAAGAAGAGTTGAATTTGTTCTGAACATAAAAATGTTTGGAAACAGCTAAATCAATAACTGTTGTTATCATCTGTGCAAATGTCTATTTTATAAATATATATCAATTGCAATTGTCACAAAATTTAGGGCAGCTGTATTTATACGACATAAAATTAATATGTGTTAAGCAGGAAAGTCAGACAATATATCGATTCACACATAAAACTGGTCATTCAATATTCATTCATTTTTTATAACCTCTGTTGCATGGTGTGCATGTTTCAATTCCCTGAGCTGGTATAACTGCTAATGTAGTTATATTACAAAATGATGCCAGCATAATGCATTTATGTGTCAGTAAAATAAAAAGAAAGTCATCAAGCAGGATGTTAAAAAACAAAACAAATTTCTGTGTAAATCAAAAATCCTTGAATTGGGCACCCTGGATTTAAGGAGTGCTTCATGATCTATAAACTAGTCCAATGTTTTCAACCATTAGACTGGTGCTGGTCTGGTTAAATTTTGGCACCGCTACAGCAAAATATACTAAAATTTTACCACTTATTTGTATGTACATAAACATCCTCACATACATAAAAATTATCAGTTCTATGGAATCACAGGCTCATAAAGATGTTTCAAAATATAATTTGTTCCCAAGCCTGGAGCAGTTACGAACCCTTCAACCGATGTGTATTGGATATATATAGTTGCAGAAACAAATCTCTGTGTAACATATTGAATACAGCAGCAACTTACCATATGCTGTACCAGGACCAAAGTCAGTTCCTGCCTCAATCATCGTATGTCCCAGTTGTTCAGTGTTGTTGGCTCGCTCAGGAGGTTTCCTATCAAGTTTGTGGTACACAAAGTCTTCCATTCTTGTGTCTGACAACAAAATAAAATAAGGTACACTAATCACAGTTTTGAATAATCTGAGCCAGTATATTTGTGTAAAACATAACAATATTTCGACATGTGTTATTGTTATCATCAGGTCATAAGAATTAAAAGCGACAGAAGGCATGCAACTAGGTGCGTGATGACAATAGCACTTGTCGAAACGTCGTTATGTTTTTCAAAAATAAAATAAAGTATAGAAAAGAATTGTAGTTTTTAACTTATCATGGTATAATTTTTTTACCAATAAAGTCAGTTTACATTGGTGGGTGACTTAACTACAGTCTTTCTGATATTGGGAATCTTTGGTACAAAAATATTTGGCTAGACAGTTCAATTCAAAGTACACATATTATTTGCGCTAGAGCAATAAATGTCAAAGCAAAGTAAATATTTCTGAGAAATACCTTAAGTGTGCAAAATGGCCAGCAAACATTTTTTGCTATAACTTTAGTTTTTAGGTCTGTTTTAAAAAGTAATGAAATTACGTTAATATTATCACATTTTGATGGAGTTCTATTTGATGGCACAAACAAAATTCCTTATTGCAACCTGTCTATAAAAATATTTCAATATTTCATCAAAAGTATCTTCAAACAAAAAAGTTTTAATTGATACACACCCACCAGTACATACAGACTGTATGTACTGTATGATACAGTTTATTAGCAATATTTGCACCAGTAGGTGTTGCAGTCCTGATGTAATCATTTACTCACTTGGATTTGGCTGCAAGGAACTTTCAGTTTGCATTTTGATCTTTTCTGTCCAGAACTTAGTTTTATCATATCTTGTTTGCAAAGTTTCAAAATTTGCATCATATTCAGTCTTTTCTGCATTTCCCAGTTTTTCTTCTGTGTACTGAAATCACAAACATAGCAAATGAATTACACCAAACAACACACAAACTATTAAAATAAGGCCTTGTCATGGATCAAGTTTTCGCTTGGACGGTCCTGGCTTAAACTCACTTATACTAAGATCAAAAAACCACAAAAACTAGTTTTTCGCTGGGAGTGTCCTAGTTTAAGTGCCTTGACATCGGCACAACTAGTCAATATGTTTGTCCCAGTTATACAGTCAAGCTACCATGTCCAATTATGGTGATACAACCCACACCCTTACTAATTGGGTATATATATTATCATGTCCCAGTTTGTTATTAATTTTACTTTTGTTTGACATAATTTTTCATTTTACATTCAAATACAGTTTTGAGTCTGTTTATGATATTATTGGATTATTAAAGTTTGTTAAAAGTTATTTGGTACATTTGCTTAACTTTAAAATTGTCCTTAATCTTCTTAAACCACATACATTTAATATAGATGATATTATGTGAATAAGAACTAAGGATGCAAAAAATAACAAGATTCAGTTTTTGTATGCGAAATTTTGTTGAAAATACATATACATGCAGTTTAAGGTAATACTTCAAAGAAACCTCCTGTTTACATTTAAAGGAAATCTTAGATAGATAGGCTTAATGTTTGTGGGTCTAATATTATTAAACTGTAATTGCTGGCTTGTTTTTATTGTCCCTCTTTCAGTCTGCAGAGTGTATGTGGAATTTTCTGCAAAAATTATACCTGTACAGCTCGTGAAAACATGGTTGTGGCATCAGTTGTAAGCTGACGTACATCAGGCATTGTGAGTTTTGGCACCCGGAATTCCATGGCAACAAACTACAAGAATATAAGCAAGAATAGATCCACTATAACTCTCTAAACACCATGTAAATTATGTTCTGAACATACAAACAATAAAATAACGCTGCAAAAAGTGTCCAATGGAAAACATGCTTTAACATAACCGATACTGTAAAAGAAGCATTTTGTCACAATGCACAGCTTATATCTAAATTTAATGAAGTCTACTATCGACAAACTATCAATGGAAAACATAACAATAGTGAAAATGCAATATTCATTGGTCGTTGCTCTGCAAATTGCAAGGCAATGTAATGGGGAAAATTGGTAACAACTTAGTATGCTAGCTTGGATGACATTTAGCAATTTGTTTTCATGTTCAACCATCATTAAGAACATTTCATGGTTCTAGTGATTTGTAGTTCATTAACAAGCAAATATGTCCATTTTCTGTGTTTTTAATTGCTTTCAAAGATGAAATAAAACACAAAATGTATTTATTCTAACAAAACTCGGTAAACACTGGCCAATTACAAGCTTAACAATTCACAAACTGCCCAAAAACAAATCGTAAATCACAAATTAAGCATAAAACTTCAATGAATTGCGAACTTTAACAAAATATTGACTTCATCAGGCATGATTTCACGCTTGGTTAAACCAATTACGTCATTACATCCTAACTCACGTGAACAAATCAGTCATCCATGAGATGTGTCTGTTTGTTTATTTATGGATTTTGCAAAGATTTAGCACCACAAATCTTTCGGCAGGCAACTGGATGTCAAAAACGAATTTGTGTTATAAAAAAAACGATTTTGTTTTCTTTTGCACTTTATATTCAATCTTCAATAATTAAACGTTTTTGAAGTAATGTGTCCTTAAGTAGATGGGGAAATGCGTTCTTTGCTTATTTGGGCATTTATTTAGTTACAAATTCTTTTATTACTGCATTTTTCAGCTAAAATCGACCCTGTGGTATGCTACCAGAGCCACTATATTGACAATATAGTGGCTCTGATGCTACTATGAACTATTTTTCTACAAACTTTGTTCTAATGTCTGCTGGCAAAGTCAAACTATGTTAAATGCCCACATAGCATTTCCTAAACAGTCCATATATTGTCATGTATGTTGCCATGAAAACAAAACTTTCACCTAACTGACAAAAATGTTTATTGTTCGAATTGAAGCCACGTATCAGACAAAAAAAAACAGGAACTCAAAGTCTTGCGCTACGAATGAACATAAAAGCATAAAAACGCAGAGATTTGCAATTTCAGGAGATAAGAATGGAACCATCCATGACATCACAGTTGAGTGTTTGTTCTTGTAGAAGGTGTTCACAAAGGGCAAGAAATACAAAGTTCTCTTCCTACAGCAAGGTACCAAGACATAGAGAATATTTAATAAACAAAAAGCACAATATTCGTTGTTACAACATAGAAAAAAACACCCGAAAATCATAATACCTAGGCAAGTTTTTTTTTTAATTCCAACTAACCTGTTTAAGCAAAAAACAAAAAAATCAAGACTGTGTGTTATACATAGAAGCAGAGGCAGAAAATTAAAATGACAGCACCAATATAAATTGTGTGGCTTCACAGCATACATACATATGGGATGAAGAAATGTTAAGTGATAGTTTAGGCTTTATTACCCCTTGGGATGTAATGTGTATAATGAGTGCAAGCTTTTCCAACAGAACAATTACTCTTACAGGGTGTGTAGTAAAGTGTGTACGGTTGAAAATAAAATAAATTTGACATTCGAATTATGAATCATATTCGCCTGTGTGTACATGCTTATCCTATTTTCCAAGTTTTTCTAGGTGATTAACTGAAATACTTTTCCAAATTAAGATAGGCAACATATTTAGCTTAAGTATGCAATAAATGAAATTTGGATTAAGCATGTTATCACTAACGATAATCTAATAAAACATAAACAGGACATAAATGACGCAAAACAGTTACAGATTGCACAGGACAAACCAAACAGAAAATCAAAAAGAACAACATATGTAAATATATTAAATTTGTTGCATAAGTTCCTTGTAACTACAGATACTAAATGGTTTTGAACCGCTTTGTTAGTTGAAAAGTCAACAAGTTATAAAGTAAACATAGAATAGAGTTCAACCCAACAGAAGACAAGTTATCATACAAAGCAAATGATATCAGCTAGCTATAACAAATTTACTAACTGCCAATGTTTGTACTGTTTAGTATACAAACCTTTTTAGACTATTTGCAAAGACCGAAATACTACACTGATAAAAACAATACAATTTACAAACGAAAACAAATCCTTAGGATGGTTTGGTTTGAAACAGCACAAAAAGTATTGGAACTAAAACAACAAGGTCTGTATTAAAAGGTTTTGACAGTGGAAATTAAGTGATGTCTGCACCTTATGTGGTGTTAAATGCTTAATGAACATTTTGCTTCATGTCAATAGTAGAAAGTATATTTAGCATATTGGCTTATTACCTAAAAGTAAAATTTTATTGTAGACATAAAAAAATGTTGTGTAGATGAATTTTGTAAATAGCAACACGAATTTGTGATGAACTTCAATTGTCAGTGCAATTGAAAAAACAAAATTGTGCTGTTATTTTTAGTTACAAACGTAACTAGGATTAATTGCCACTTCTAAGTAGGCAGTGCAGTACAAATGCCATATAATTCAAAAATCAAAAAGTTTGTTCGATAAGCAAATCACAAATGCTTTCACAATCAAAAATAATCAGACTACCTCAAGTCTTTGTGCAAGTTTAAGAAGATTCGTGTTTTACCAATAGTAAAGTAATTGTACTAAATGTTAGGCAGTGTAGTCTATTTACTTGACAAACTTATAGCGATTGTTGTTCAATGAAATTCCCAGTTGTATCATATTTTCTAAAAACTTCTTCTTCGTGAATTTGCAAAGGATTAAAAATGGTTCTTTTTGACCAATACTGTAGCATGAAAAGCAAACGTTGGCAGTATCAGACCAAAGTAATTCCAAAATATGGAACTATTACTTCAAAAGAAGATCCCATTACAGTAACCTTGGTTAATCCAGACCCGTTGGGACCCAAAAATTGTCCGAATTAGGTGAAGATTCAATTTAACCGACGCTGATTAGTTGAAGCATTGCCACATTACAAATCACTAGTATCACGAGTTTTGTCCGAATTACACCAAGATCCAGATTAACCAAATCCAGTTTAACGGAGGTTTACTGTAGTTTTTTGCGCTCCCAAAACTCTGCCTTGAAGTGTTTGCATATTTTAAAAGTAAAATAATTTCGCTTCTACCAATCATTAAGATTTGTTGTATCGTCACGTGATGACTTGTGGAGGATCTCATCCCCCTCAGCGCTTAGTGACGTTTCATCAACTTCTTCTTCATCATTTTCTTCATCAGTGATCACATCCCCTCCTCCCATAAACATCCCGTTGCTGATCCCATTGCTGGTATGACGACGGCTTATTCTGCAGAACAAGGAGTTCGTTTTTACGCATTTTTAATTCAACTTCGGCAAAGATTGACAAACATTTGAAGGACTGTAAACGAGTCTTACTGTTTCAGAAGTTTTAATTATAAATAATTAATCAACGTCGAATTTGTATGGGACGTCGAAACGATTATTTATGACAAAGGACTGCTAGGAGAGCAATGCTCGTTTATAACTTACATTATGCCTGCTGGCATTAGCTTTTTCATTTAAAGAATTCTTAGACAACCTTTAATAATAAACAAAATGTAGGGCTTTTTATAAACACAGGACCAAAATTGAACCAAAGAATATTGCATGGGCAATTACCAGATCATTTTTTGATTAAATTTAAACACATTCAAACCATGTATTACGTCACGCGAATTGTGCATGTGGTTTTGACGTAAATCGATCATTGCCCATTTTTCTTTGCGCGCTATTTGCAAATTAAAAAACGCAATAAAGTATTCATATTTGGTATTTACAACTTTTGTTTATGAGCCTAATTACCAGACATAATAAATAATTTTGCCTGTTAAAATATGTCAAAACTGTGAAAATCCAATTAAAAACACAACGATATGCGCCTCGTTCCAAAAAAGATTTAATTGCAGAAACATTCTGATTAATCACATAAACAGATTACCAAGCATCATGCACATATCCGGATTATGCGATTAACCGGACATTTTTGACACAAATAGCTACAGTTAATATTTCCTGAACCTATGTATGTAAGCAGATTGTGCGATTAACCGAATTCGCCTGTCCTTGTGTAAGCAATACTGTAAACTTAAAATACAATCTCCCAGCTCGTTGCTTGGTGAATGAAGACAACACTGAACCTTATGTCTATTGATTCAAATTTTTATTTTTCAAAATTTATTAAAACATCAAGTCATTCATTCTTATGAGAAAGGATATGTGAAATATTTTAATGTTGAGTGGAGTATATTTCGGTTGGTGAAAGAAAACATAAAGACACAATAGCACCAAAAACTTGGAGCATTTATCTTAAATTCAAGGATGAACGATTTGATGTTTCAATAAATTTGAATCCTAGTTTAAATACATCCATACCGTCTACGTCTGTGTGTCGGTGATTGCATTGCTGATGGGGCGAGTTCGGCATCGGTGAGAAACTTCACAAACGAAAATCCCATATCTCTTTTCCGACAAATAGTCGATTCGGGTGAACTTGGTGTCTCTGATGTACCCGGGCTTTCGACCAGCGAGTCTATTACCAAAGGGAATTGAAAGAACGGTAAGTGTACATTTCACGGTACGAGACTCAACACATGATTGTCTATTTTAGTTGAGTTATAAAACCACACATGCTAATAAAACCAATGGTTGTAAAGAGTAAAATATTTGACAATGTTTCTGGCAAAAAAAAAACATTATTTTTTACTCTTAGACTATTAGTTTTAGGTCGTTTGTCGTTTTCTGTAAACATAAGACATATACTCCAATGAAGTAATGGGCGTCTTCAATACCTTTTTAATAGCAATTTCAAAAATTATATTTTAATCACATGAAATATGTGTCTAATTAATTATCATGTGATACTGATGACTTAATCACATATACAGTTAAGATAAATATTTCGGGTTACCTTGAAAGAGATCAATTTCCGAACGGGTTCTTCGACTGATTTTGTAATCCTCAAAGCGATAAAGATACGACTTGTCGTAGAAATAGTGTTTGTTGCTAACATGGCTGAGGACACGACCTAAACACAAAATTGACGTAAAATTTACAAAAAAATTACAGTATTCGCTTTTTATGCTTAACAATTTTATGATACGTTTGATCTGATTTCGTGCTTATATCACATTAATGTATAAACGCTCAAAAACCAAGCATTTAATCTATTTTTTTCTAACAAAAGTCCTGTCGTTCGCGATTTAGATAAAATGTGCCACAAAAGGTATTCAGTTGCGTATATGTTAAAAAACACTATAAACCAGGTTTTATACTCCAAGGTTGAATCATTGAGGCAAGGGAATACAACAAAATCCGGTTAATAGTGTAACTGGCTTAGTCGTTTTCAAAAACATCGCTAACTGAAACGCACAATTCAGAGGGTATACAGTATAAATAAACCGTCTGATCATCATTAACAGAAAGTCAGAAACGTAATTGAGTAGAAACGTTTGTAAATCATACCCATCATAAGATCTTGCCCATATTTGACTGCTTCTTGTCGATCGACAGACAACCCAACTTCAACCAACCAAGTACAAAGGTCAGATCCCCTCATCACGGACTTGAAAGTTCGCAAACCGCGTCTGTAACACAACGATATAGCAACTATAAACATTTATTAAAAACTGCAATCAGCCCTGAAGCCTTTTACGGGACCAGTGATTACGGTACATTAATATATGAAACATAGTACACATGGAAATGCTTGGGATACCAACTTGATTACATATAACGTCTCTAATAGACCTGGTCACTGCGATAGTCATTTCAAATTTTAATGCGTATTTGATTATGGAAGAGTCGAATATGTGTTTGCCCAGAACAAATGTCAATGTTTTAATACTTGGCGTTTACTCGAGTGCGCTTGGCGTCATACAAATATGATGTAACTAATGACGTCGCACATAAATATGTGATGCAATAAATGACGTCACGCAAAAATATATGGGATGTTACAAATAACGTCGCAAATTTACGATGAAACATACGACGTCACTCTTATAACTTATGATGACAAAATACGTCACGCATATGTGACGTAACACATGACGTCACGAATATGTGACGTAACAAACGACTTAAAGTGATGGATGATTGCCATTGAAACAATCATATTAGAAAATTGTTCACGCTTTTACCACTAGGGGTCATAGGGTGACAAAATTTAGCGAACAATGACATATATTTCTTTCATAAAAGTATTCGTCCATGGTTCATTAACAGTTTGTAAGTCACCTTCCATCACGTAGTACATCCCTCTTGCAGTGTCTGAGGTGATGCTTGACAAAAACCAAACATTTACGTAGCACTTCCCTGTCCACATCTTCCAGTGGAGTCAGCGAAATTTCCTCATGACCTTTGGTCAGTTTCCGCCACCTAAAAAAAAATACGGTTGCTTGGTTTCCGGTCATGAGTTTAAAAAATCAATGCATTTTTATTAGGACTTTGCTCAGTACAAAACAAATTTGGTGCATGCTTTGTCTTTTCTTGACAATTATTAACTGGTTCTAAACCGGCATAAAATATATATATTGCAACATATTGGCTTTATGTTAATAGAAAATAATATTGACCTGTTACTTAAAAAACGCTAAAAAACACTGAAAGTATTTTGTAAATACGTTTATCCTTATTTATGATACAATTGAGACGATTATATCCATACACAAAACTTAAACAGAGAGTGACCCAAAATATATTCAGTATAAAAATGATTTTTTAAAACATGATAAACTGGTAACCAATGCATTACCTTTTTTGACGTTTTTTTTTTTTCAGGCAAACTCGTTTATTTTAACCATGTTTGACCTTATGTTTATGCACTTACGCTCTTATGAATGGATCAATAATAAGATCGGAGTCCAGCCCGAATATCAGGAAGACAAAGAAAGCTTGACCAAAGTTGAAAACGGAATCAAGAAATGAAATTTCGAAGTAAATTCCGGATGGTTTGTGACCGTTTACTCGCCATCCAGTTAACACTACACCCTGGATGGAAAAAAATACATGAAAACGAGTTGTTTGTACAAATACTACATGTTCTGTATCAGATGCCTAGAGCAGGAAACATTTATTAAGTTTTTTTTAATAAAGCGGATACGTTTTACTACAAACGTCTTAACGATCGCTGCTTTGCTATTTTTGCAATGATTTTAGAAATTATCAAAGTCCATGCTAGTGTTTTTATATGTAATACAAATATATTTTTGGTCCTATTAGATTTACGCACTCACAACGGTTCACGAAGTTTGCGACCTGTTCGTTATGTAGTTGTTGTGGTTAGAGTGAATAGTTTATAGATGGGCCTTAATAACTGCAAGTATCTTTTATGCAAAATGCTAATAGGCAGTTTTGTTTGGGTTAATTTTGTTTTAAGAGAAAAATAGTGTTTTACTTGTTGTAAAGCTGTAAAATAATCGATAAGTCATCCCGTGCAACTTCACATTTCCGTCTATTTAAAGAAAATAGGCAGAAAAAAACAAAACACATAAAAAAGGTACTTCCACTTACGATAAAAAGTGATACACACAGGAATAGTAGAAGTATGAGATGTCTTGTGATCTGTGGATCTCCCTTGTGGTGCTCCCACCATCGTAAATTTTCTGAATCAACACTTCGGTCCGATGGTGCGGGATCGTTGTCGAATTGCTCGCTGGATGTCAGTAGCTGGTTGCTTTCTGTTAAGTTTTTTGTCATTTTCGCGATTGCTGGCGTTTGAAATACACGCCAGACCTGTTAAAGACGTGATACTGAATCACAGCCGGTCACCAAGCATTCCCATCGTCCCAGAAAGACGTGGGTCGAATCCCACCGCAGGCTAGATTTTTCTTGCCACATAGGAATGCTTAGCGATCGGCAGATTCGGTGTGACGCGTTCTATGGGCCTGGCGTAACATGATTTACATATAAGTGTGCCGTGATCGCTGGTCTGCATAGGCACTTCAGGGCTGATCCCAGTTATGAATTTATGTTCACCTTATTTACATTTTAATTTGAAATAAATCTTACTTCTTAGCAACTGTAATTTAAAAACGAAAACCGTGGATACACTCGCGGCCGTCAGATAAGGGATAACTCTAACATTACTATCCAATTTGCATGTTATGCAAAATGGTAACTGTTAACCAAAATTTTGTCTCGAGCTGAATAGAAATCTTGTCTCATTAAAAGGGCAGAGCTACTAACGTAAGAACTCACATCAGACAAAGTTTGCTAACTACAGATAGATGGCGCAAAGAGCCATGGCGAAAATTTTAAAGCGAATTCTGTGAATACGCTGACGGTTAGTGCTATTAGGGTTGGGGTGAGGGTTTTATTACAAAAATATTGACAAAATTAACTTGAAAAGTTCCTAACCTTAAATTTAATTTCTAACGGACCCAGTCTCACTGTTAATTTAAATAACTATGCTCTTTACGCCATCTATCGGTAATTAGCAAACATTGTCTGATTTAAGTTCTTTCGTTAGCAGCTCTACCGGTGTTTATAGTACTACCAGTGTTAGAAGCTCTACCCCGTTAATGGCAACGCACATGATAGTAAAGACTACATAACAGTTGAACATCACAAACCTGACGAATCACTTTGATCTTCAGAATCCACTAAGCTGTTGTTGTTTGAGGGCGGGGCTCGTTCTGGTTGGTCGGGAGCTCGAAATATCATCACCAGTAATACACACGTCACAAGTAGAGAAACCAGGAGAACTGTGAACGACGTCACGTCCTATAAGAGAGTGACTTTGTGACTTTGTGAATTAGAATTTTTTATCCTTGATGAAAAGTACAGCGCCTGGAATGTATAGCTTTCATCGTAATGTTTTAAACAAGTTCCATTCAAACAAGTTGGAAAAGTGCGGATAAACCAACTAATGGTAATACTTTAAAGCAAAAAATACCTTTTATTAAATCTTCAAGGAAAAACTCAAAAGTTTTAAAAAAGAGGGCCAGGTGCTTTGAACCGAAACGTTACCAACACCAAATCTACTACAATTCAAAAGTTTGGGGGAAATTTAGGTCAAATTTTAACCAGTTGGCTTGCGTATTAAAATCGAAGTAACACGTTGACCCAAAAATTGTCACAAGCGCCTTTATAAATTTGTCGTCAATCTACGCCTATAATATCCTATATAATAAGAAATGAAACAATATGTAACACTTGTCTTGTTTTATTTGAAAAGCGTGCACATTCAAATTTGCATTTTTCTTGTTGACATGAAAATTTGGATTAGCAATTCGTCGCCAAGATGGCCAAGTGGTTATTAGCTGAACCGCCTTATGTTCACAAGATTGTGGGTTCTAATCCTATCTCGTGTTTCCTTAAGAAAGAAATCTGAGCGACATTGCTCCAACCCAGTGAACGGACTAACTAAATTGAAGTCACCAATGCCTCAAAATGATAAGGTACAAAATGATCAACGGCCTTGCAATAAAACAGGCAACTCAACGGGGGGCTCATTGTGAGCATAACGCATTCAGGCGTTGCCCGTCCACAGAGGATAAAAATAAAAACAAATAAAACGGAGAAAAACATGACATTAACACAAAAACTTGGAATAAATTCACATTTTAGCAAATCGTGAACGCATCATGGAACGTAGTTTGGTTTTCAAAACATAACACATCACACGATGGTAAATATTTAAACCACAAGTTTCGTTGCGTCATCACCACCCCATCCTTACTACTTTCTATGTATAAAAAAATGCTTTTTTTTGGGGGGGGATAAGTTTAAACAGGAGCTGCTAATATTAAGTAAGACGTTTTTGTTCAAATTGGCTCGGAAAATTTGTTGCACACATAACACAAAGGCCTTAGGTCAGTGGTATTTTTTTGCGCTAGTACCCCTTTAAGTGTTCGTAAAATGTATTCGTAACCCAAGCATACAATGAATAACAGAAGAAAATCGAATCGTATTAACTGACATTAAATTCTCAAGAATTACCTAATCAGTGTTTTATGTATGTTATTCGATAGTTTATGTAAATCATACTGAAACTTTCTTTTTTACAAATAGGTCTAAACAGTAGGGATGCGCCGAGCCGAGCCAGAACCAGAGTACTCGGTACCGAGCATCGCTGTTTTTGATGCTCGGTGCTCGGCCGAGCAGTTGCACAAACTGACCCGAGCATTAAATTTGCATATTCATGCCCTGCTAACATAAGTAACTAGTGTTCGAAATGGTGTCTATGAACAAAAACAAATGATTTTTCAAATGTATTAGATTGTGGAAAAACGTCTACTTCTGAGGCCTGTAACAGCTTAATACACCGCTGGTGACGTAAGAGGCCTTGTAGAGCTAAAACGTAGAAAGGGGATTTTTTTGTGACGTCATAATGAACCGAGCGTGCTCGGCCGAGCACCGAGCATTAACGTGAGATGCTCGGTGCTCGACCAGACAGAACATTTGCAATTTTGGCACATCCCTACTAAACAGCCATTATTTTGACACCCTATCTCCGACCCCTACTGTGGAACTTATATACCTACCCCTAGGGACTACATACGGGCTCCTAAGAACCCCTGTGTTATATTCTACTTTTAACAGTTCGCTTATTGTTAAATTATACCGAGGTACTGTTGTCTGGATGGAACAATAGCTGACTAGGACAGAGAATAAGAGAAAAAAGAGTCCTGATACGAAAGAATGAAATTCTCACTTATTTCGTCATACACACATTTTGTGATATCGATTTTACGTCACAATTGACAGAAGTGTCAATGGAAATGAAATTTTACGCGCATAGTGACGTAGTGAAAATGAATTAATCAATTCTTATCATCGGAATTGAACGGCAAATTAAAGTCTAATGAATAAGTAATCGTTTAGTGACAAAGCAATGATATATATTGCGTTACACAAATTCGGTTCACTTGACTTAACAGTAAAGTGAACGGGTAAAAGTGAAACAAAAAACAGAATCAAGCCCTTTAATTCAAAATGCTTTCAAGTCTGGGTTCAGGACTTAAGACAATTTCAAATTCGTCCACTTATAGCCATGGTTGTGCTTTTTCAGTGTTTTGTGTAGATCATGTTATAAAAGTTAGTTATGGTACAGTAACCTTAGAAAACCAGCAATCATCAAAATACCCCATTTCACTGACCTGTGCCCAAGCGTGCAGAAACACTGGCTTGATTTTGGGTTTTGCTTTACTGAAAAGGGTCACAGCTAAGGTTATGAAGACCGCTATTCCGGTTGGAACGAATATCAGAATCCAGCGAAACGCCCTGGTAAAAAATACATATATGGTTAACAAATGGGAACAACATAACTGTTTATGTAACACAGTAGTCGCAACCCCTTGCACGCGTGTTGAGGAAACAAAATTTGTTTTACTTCCAAGGCAGCTAACAATATTATTGACCCCAACGCAACACTTAAACAAGAGAAGGACAGTAACAATAAAAACTTTACCAAACATATAAATTACAATGCAAGAGGAGATTATTATATTAACGGTATGACTTATTACTTTTTGTGTTAAGAAAGGCAAATTGACAGCCAGTCGCAGCCATCTAAAGCTTTAGATTGTAAAGCAGTGTTTCCCACAGTAGAGGTCGCCTAAAATTTTTGTTAGGGCGTCTTTTTGGTAACAAAGTCGTTTAAGCTTTAACTTTGCTTCGTGGCTTTTATTTTTTCCCACAACCTCAAAATGTTTCGTAATAATTAAAAGACCAATTTCAAAAGAATGATTGAAATCGGCCGAAAGAGGCACAGTAACTTTCATGAATGCTTTCATGCTTTACTGTTTTACAGATAAAAATGCATACCCATTTTTCGCAAAAAATCGTAAAATTTGAACTTACAAATATTTGGGTCGCGTCCAAAAATGTTTGCATGAAAAGCATTGAACTAAAGAGCTTCATCTGGCTCGCAAACCATATGCTACCGAACACTGGTTTAAAAACTCCTGCTGTAAAAAGGATTTAATAGCAACCGGTCACTCACCAAGCTTTCGTCTCTCCGTATTTCTTAACTAGCGTCACACACACAGCGAGGGAAGCAGTGAGCAGTCTTGTACTGGTTACGCCAAAGTACAGGATACCGGCGACCACGTGCTATAAGGAAAAGCAAAAAATATTCTTTGTATTAAAACAACGTTGGACTTTGGCATACGGCTGGCTTAGCTGAAACTGCGTTGCTGTATTTTAGTCATATACATGTGACTATATTGGAATAAAGAAATTACTGTTAGAAACACAAGACATAAACTGGTTAAATGAAATCAAAACCGTCTGACCTTGTATATAGTAAATATGTTGTATGACAGACGTTTAAACACACGCTGTTATTATCATTAAGGCAAGGTGTGGTATTTACAACCTTTTTGACAGGTTTATGTCAGATTATGCTATTTAAAAGTCACTCTACAAACGATCAGTTTAAAGTGTTTACCCTTAACCAAACTGTTGTCGACTTAAAAAAACTCGTTGAAAACTTGTGATAAAATCCTTTTTATCTTTAATCACTTTTATTGACAAAAGTTGGGTAAACATCTAAAATTTATTGTTTCAAAAAAATGCAAATGCAAAGTTGCAGTACAAAACTGCATGATGCAGTAAGTGATGGTAGTGCAACAATTTCGTTTAGCACACCAAAAAATACAATTCTCAGCGCTGTACATGCGCCCAAATAGATTTACGAAGTCCGGTGATTCATTTTATGTGACATTGCAACAAAACATACTGCAACCCATTTTACTGCTGCTAGTGCGATAGCTTATGTTGTATAACTTACCATAGCGATAGTAGACGTGTTATCGGCCATCACAACGCTTGATATGACCGTCATCAATGCAGCGAGGAACTGAAAATATATATATACGGTTTAGGCCAGGGTAGACAAAAACATGATTTTTTGTAATGGTTCCCACCAGTTTTATGACTGCGGCCCCTCGTGCAATATTTAACTAAAGTTTTTCTTTAACAAACTTATGTGTACAGTTCTTTGATAAACAATGGATATGGATCTACAAAAAATACGATTTTTTAAAACAAAACTGAAGCCTATTGCTGTCGCATAACTGCAGTTGCAATTCGTAGTCTTTAAAAGTGTTTCAATAAACTTGAAAATGTATTCAAAAATGATTGCATTTCAACACCACTTGCGGCGATCCGCTAAACCCAGGTCAAAACCAATAGTTAATTGTTTCTGCTTGAAGGCTATAAGCCAGCGGTTCGTATGGTAGTTCCCAACTCGTTTTAATCCATGGACCACTAGCCCCAATATAATAAACTCATGGACCCTTTTATTGTTGGCAAATGTTATCAAGGGGTCACGGCACCATAAAGGTTGGGAACAGGTGCTATAAGCGTTCTATTTTACGGTGAATTGTGAATCTTATGTAAAGGTTTTTTTGTTTCATCCGGAGATTTTGATATGTGATTCCGTTACGTATGTATGTATGACGTTAATAGCTGGCGTATTTTTTCTTTCAAAGCGAAAGAAAGACGAAGTTGTGTGGTGAAATCAGTGGGCGTAAAAACTGTTTGGCAATTTTCGGACCGCAACCTAAGTATTGCCTAAACTGTTGCTCCCAATACTATATTCCGAACAATTTGGTCGTACACCGAAAATCAAAAGGTGATATTTAGTTTATATTACTACAGGCTCTACTTATCCTTAATAGTAATACTAGCCTACAAGGCCAAAACTACTTTAAGCAAAGTTTGTTTATGTACGATGGCATTGAAGGTCATTGATATATTTTGGCATCAATTTACTGAGAAAAACTTTATCCGGCTAGGGTTAAAAGGAAAAGCGCTAAGTTTAACTGAAGTGAAATGTAAACAGGACAGGGAGGGCAAATGCCGCGTGCAATTCAATTTTAGCGGAAGACAACACATGCAAGATACGTGTCTCATGAATAAATCATTCGTTCAATTGCATTTGACCGTGAACGACGTAAAAACGGGGAACTATAAATCTTGACATGACTGTTTTGGAACAGTCTCAACGATTTTGTAAAACACTTAACATGTACACCTGCAAAAGTATTTTTCAGACAAGCATGTATGTTCTATATCAGCGCTTCCCAACCGGTAGGCCGCGGCCCACTGGTGGTCCGCGACATTCTTTGTGGTGGGCCGCGAAGCTTTTCAAACTACTACCATACCAATATAGAGGTTAAAAAAAGTTACACAGTTTGTGTGAACGTACTTTCTAAGTTAACCATTTTTCTCAAAAATATGATACTACTCACTATGAAAGCCTCATGGCGCATAAGATTTCACGTTAAACAACTCTATTACACAAACAAACTGCGATTGTCACGTCACAACAGTATTTGTACTAGTTGTAAAATATTGATGCTGGAACTCTCTTTGTTAGCTTTATTTGGTCTTTGCGTAGCTACAAAATGGATAGTTTTTTTCATTATGGTTTTCTCGCATTATGATACGATGGTCCGCAAAAAAACAAAATTTTTAAGTGGGCCGCGAGCTGGAAAAGGTTGGGAAGCACTGTTCTATATAAGGTTGTGTGGCCTAAAATAACATGGCTAAGAAAACACCTTGTTGTACAAGAAAAGCATAGAGCTATCGAAATAATCAAAACTTGGGATTTATGCCTTTACTGATAAATTTAACCATTGATTGCCTCAAAGTTGTAAGTCGCGGAGTCCGGCTCAACTTTTAATAAAACCGACTTATTTCGAGCCTGACTTCACAATCAGCCTTATTGTGTCGTTGTTTTACCTTGGTTGAGTTTACATTCGGATTAGGCCTATTTTTTATACTGGTTTAAATCAAATTAGGCTTTTTTAGACTGGTTTTGGCCCTAGTGTATTTTTTTGGTTTCAATTTCGGGCCTGTTTACATTTCTGGGACAAACAGTTTATAGTTCGATAAACCAACGATCGTAAATTTTATGAAATCCTTTAGAGTTCCTTGACGAAATTTTTCAAATTTACATTTTGGGTAACTGATAAATAATGGTTTAAAATAAAAGTATAAAGGATGACGCGAAGTGACGTCACAACATGACGTGACAGGCTCGGGACCGTGACATCACGCGTAAAGCTGCAGACTTGAGACAACAATGAAAAAATACTTCACATGTCAATTTGCAGCTGTTGCCAGGAAACGAAATAGGAAAACAGCTGTTAGTGATCTGCAGTTAACCGGTTTATCGGCCGTATCAGAATCTGATCACCGTGCCAGAAATGTCTACATCTAATCCACTTACCATGGTACAGGACAAGACAAGGGTGATTAGATGCGGGACGCGTTGAAATTTCTTGGTGGCAATGAACAGGCAAACACACCACACCTGGAAAGGTTATAAAATTGTAACATTTGTTTCATGATTTGTGTGTGATGTATCATGGCCTTTTCAGCACAAAATAAACAAGAGTTTTTGCCCATTTTACCAAAGCCTACATTAAAACGATATTTTTTGATAAAAACCAAGACCCAACTAGTTTAAGATACTGGTCCCACGAACGTCCCACCCCCATAGGCGTCGATTTAGGGGTGACCGGGGTGACATGTCTCCCCTCCTGAAAAAACAGGGGTGACAACATATGTATTGTCTCCCCTGTTTTTGTTTGAAATAAAGTATTGCCAGAAAGACCACATACACGTCTATACCGTAAAGTAGTTGAAACCGGCTGTTTGTAAGATTGAAGGTCACAATCAATGACAAACGCAAGTGTCTCGTGGTTTGTTACGCAACGTAACAATGGTTGCAGTAACAATCGGCATTGTTATGTGATTGTTTTATTCCCAGTACTGGCTGGTTGTTCAAGTATCTTATATTTGCTTTATGTTAACTGCAGGAATGACTATTCAAACAAATATTGTAGGCATTTTTGCAGCCAAAACGCAAGCAACCCTCGAATAAGACGTTGCCAGTTTAATGTTGAGTTGTTTAAAAATCGTCACATACAATGTAAATGAACATCTTGAACAATGTTTACTTAATTCCTGTGGCAACTTCATTATCTGTCTGTGCGGAAGTTTGCTATATCTGCAAACTTTGTTTTGTTTGTTTAACCCAGGGGTCACCTAACTACGGCCCACATTTTTTTGGATTCATAGGATTACAACGCCCAAAATATACCACAACCAGTTTGTTACGTCACAGACGAGACTACAAGTGTTAATTGTGCGCGAACAATTGCATTCTTTTGTTACTTGTGACGTAATATACGAGCATTGCTCGTTAGTTGATGCTAACTATACAATTTAACAGTCGGATCACCAGATTTTAAATGGGATTGTAGAAAGACCAAATTTTGGCCCACCTATGAAAATCGCATCGCGGGCTAAGTATGGAAAGACGGCGCTAGAACATGTTAACTATGCGGCTCGCGCGAATCGTTATTAAAGTTATCCGGCCCGCAGTGTAAAACGTTTAGTGACCCCTGGTTTAAGCGAATAAGGGTCATAACTTAGATCGTGCGCTCGCCAGGACAACGGAGCAGTTAACGCAACTGCATTGTGTTCCTAAGATTGTGGGTTTGAACGGCTGATGGATGTTTCCAAAACATGGAAAGGTCTCCCCTAAAATTTTGCAAATAATTAAAAAATCGACGCCTATGCCCACCCCCAGTCATGTTTACTCACAATGCGTCAATCTCACTTTCTTGTGAGCCCCGGTTACATAACGCCTCTTAATACGGTGCAGCTGCAGTACGTTAAGCCATTATTATCCACCATTTGTGCTCTTCACTGTTTTGCGCTCTATAACGTAGTACAGCAATTTCCGGCTTGGTGATTGTTTAAGTGTCATTGTGTGGCTATGTATTTTAGCACCAAGAGAAATAAACTCAACTCAACTCCATACTCTGCTATACATCGATTAAACAGAAAGGTACGAAGAAAACAACATAGCCATACTTACTGCACAGAGCATTCCTACTATACTGACGTCTTGATCCACCAACAACACTTGTTCCTTGTAATAATCCACTTTCATTGATGTGATTGTCAAAGTCCATGCACTTACATACATGATAGGTGCAGATAGTGTTGTACATATTACCATCCCACTGGCAAGCTAAATAGAATTGGGTTAAAAAAGGTGACATAAAGATAAAATTTGTTTTAAGACTAACAAAATAATAATCAATTGAAAGATTTTACTGCTTTAGTGTTAGATGTAACTGCATAAAATAGTTGGAAACCAATCATTATAAATTGGCAATTCTAGTATAAACACCACTATTAATACAATTGTAAATAATGTTTCCTTTAATATTTGGGGTTATACACACAAACTTTCTGAGTACATCGAGAAACACTGCAAGCAATACTTAATGTGCAAGCAGTGACTACACACCAGTTTATTGCACAGCATAGATTTTTGTGTGTCTGGGCATACACACAAGCACTTGAGTACACTGAGGACCACTGTGAGCAACATTAGTTGTGCACGCTGTGGTCACGCACCAGTTAATGCACAGCATTGATTTTCATGTGTCTGGACATTTACAGAAGCTCCCTGAGTACACAGATGACCACGGTGTGCAACCGTATATATAGTTTGGTCATGTACCAGTTATGTGTAGCATAGATTTTCGTGTGTTTGGGCATACACACAAACTCCTTGAGTATGCTGAGGACCACTGTAACCAACACTAGATGTGCATGCTGTGGCAAAACACCACTTTATGTTCAATAATAATTTCTTTGGCAAAGTGAATGATCGTGAAAGTATGGTACTATGACTCCTGTATAAAGGTACCCTTTAGAAGTCTGTAATACTACACAGCTATTTACTTACCCTGTCTACTTCCATACTGTATTTAGCAGCATAAATCACGACAGTTGGGGCGGTGGGGATTGTTCCATATAAGAAACCAAAGTTAGCGAGTGAACTTAGGTATGATGTGTTCATTTGTGATGTGGAAACTACAGTGGTAAGGTTGTGATGGCGGGGATCCACCACTGGGATGACATGCGAGAAGAGATAAACAGTTTCTCGGGCAAGAATTGGCAAGAGGAGTCTATTAGAAAATAAAAAAAGTTAAGTTGTTTTTCAAAATTGTTAAGTTTTTAGACTACAGGATATTATAACAACTATTTTTGTTTTTTTTTATGTATAGTAAACCTTGAGTAAAGTGAATTCGATTAATCCAGATCTTTACATTATTCAGACAAAACTCGAAGTACAATTGATTTTTAATGTGGTAGGGCTTAAACTAATGGAGATCAGTTAACCAGTATCTTCACCTAATCCAGACTCTTTGTTTGGTCCAAATTGGTCCGGATTAATCAAGGTTTACAGTATCTTTAGCAAAAAGATATGAATTTGCAACAAAATTTAACAAAAACTAGAAGGGTGGCTTAGCACATTTTGTTGTTGCATTTACACTATAACCTATTTTAAAACATTAATATATTTCCTATGCTTATTTTGTATTGGGTCCCATATTAGCCATTGTCTTTTATAACCTTAGTCGTTTCTGCAGGCAAAAACTCATGGGTCCCCACACATGCAAAGTTGAAAATAATGCAATTCAAGAGATAACCATGAGAAAGTCGGGTGTTGTAAGGTAAAACACAGTGATCGGCACTGGGCTTAAATAATGATACTATGTAGAATACAAACTATAAAATTAGATTCACCCCAGATATTGTTTGAAGTAAGTCCTATTTAACGTTTTAAAAAACTGACCCATTTTAGGGGGCTAGTAGGGTAACTAATTGGGTTCGACACACAAACTAAGAAATATATAAAAACCACAATGACTCAATCAATAGTACTGCAAAATTTCAGCCCAATCCGCCAATGTTTAAAATTTCCACCACTAGAGGTGTTTTAGCAACAACCGTTAATGTTTCTAACATCATAGGGCTGTTAACAAGCCCCTAACTGCCATGACGCAAAAATGTCCACCAAGCAACCCACCAACGAGCAACATACAACTGGTTGCCCTTGTAACACTATTGAGCAACAGAAATCTTTCGTTTGTGGTGCCCAGTAACATACAAATACGTTTTACACTTTAGGGGCTTGTGGGGTAAATGTTAGGACTACAGGGTTGAACACAACAATCGACACCTATAAATGGCATACTATACAAGAAATCCAAATTTCAGCCAATTCTGACACTGTTTAAAAACTCACCCATTTTAGGGGGCTAGCGGGGTAAATACTGGGGTTATCAACAAAAACAAAGTGGGTTGCACATCTACATGAATATATCTACCATCTGTGTAAATTTCAGCTAAATCCATCAAACATTTAATGGAAAAACGAGTTGGACAAACTTTGGGGGGAAAACACCCATTTTAGGGGGCTAGCGGGGTAAATACTGGGGTTATCAACAAAAACAAAGTGGGATGCACATCTACATAACTATATCTACCATCTGTGTAAATTTCAGCCAAATCCATCAAACATTTGATGGAAAAACGAGTCGGACAAACTTTGGGAAGAAAAAAAAAGGAAAAAAAAAGAAAAAACAAACAAACAATTTGAGTAAAATCAATATGTGCCCCTTCAGGGAAGGGGACCCATAATAAATTCACCTATTTTTCACTTGTGTTCACATTTTTCCGTTACAATTGTTAAAATTCAAATGTACACAACAATAATTCGTGACAATTTTGTTTGGTTACTTACATTTTAGCAGCAATAAGTGACAGGGGAATGAGCAGAGCAACACCTCGAACCTTGTTCAATTTACCGACCATCGTGGTACCGAGATAAAACAAGGCAGTTGCAGAAAAAGCATTGGACAGGGTCGTAAGAATTTCATTAAGAAGCAACGGCAGTTTACTACAAATTTAAAATATATTTTACAGTACCAATTACAAAAATAAAATGCAATAGTTGTTAAATACAACCAGAGCAGCACTTATTTTGAAATGTAAACATTAAAAAAATGGTAAAAATAAATTTAGATTAAAAACTATTTATTTTAATCAGAATTTTTAACATTTTTAGCTTACCCTTTGAATATAAAGTGAAAGATTAGGCCAACAAAAACCATGACTACGATTGGATTGAGAAGTAACCCTCTGATGACAGTTAAAACACCTTTGGCAGATTTAAAACGCTGATTCGATGTTGGCGGCATAGATGATGTTGATGCTATACATTGCCCTAAAAATAATGTATGTTTGCCTATTAACTAAAAAAAACAATCTGTAAGAAATCAGGAACAAAGAAGTGTGACTTCAAAAAACGTTTAGTATCATGAAATATTTTTGTAATATCAAAAATACCAACCATTTCTTGGGCAGCCCTCACATTCACTTGGGGTTTCAGTAAGAGCCTCATTTTTAGCCCTGCAAAATGACAAGTTCAGCTATTATAACTTCCAGGTTCAAATATGAGATCACAAAAAGTTCATTGTGTTTTATGGGGTTCATAAAAGCACATCCAGGCAATTATGTTACCCACC
Source organism: Phallusia mammillata (assembly GCF_965637545.1). Lineage (NCBI taxonomy): Eukaryota > Metazoa > Chordata > Ascidiacea > Phlebobranchia > Ascidiidae > Phallusia > Phallusia mammillata. The sequence continues at coordinate 10,645,867 of NC_137256.1, read as the reverse complement.
GCTATGACTTGCCATTAACTTACTTCCAGTGCTTGTCAATTTCCAGCAACATAAATCCAATAGGGTTGAGAATGAGAAGTGATATTGGTGCCAATAAATAAATGTACTGCAAAAATTCTGGATATGACTTCTTGTACAACACAGCAACTAAACACAAGTTTGACCAATAAAGCAAAAATAACAATACAGTTTTAATGTTTTATGAAACTTGTAATTATAATTTTTTTTTAAAGTTTGTTTGTTTTTTAGAGGGTCTAAATCAGGGGTGGGCAAACTTTTCAGTGCAAGGGCCGCATTCAAAAGTTCTTAATCTCAGGGGGCCGCATAGTATTTTACCAACGGCCCCCAATTGCTTGCTTGTTTGTTTTTATATAACTGGTGTAAAGAATTAGGTTTGTATCCTATATATACCATTTAAAGCCGCCTAAAATGCTCAGATCAAAAATTTCTTACTTGACGCATAAGTTTAGCTAAACGGAGCTAACTGTTTATGACGTCATAATCTGTCTTGTGACGATTGCGGTGCCTGTTCTTTCGCATTGTTTGCACACAATAAGCGGATAAAAAGCCTGGCGCAATTGGTTACTATGCTGGTAATCTTTTTCTCCAGTCTTACGAAATCTGTTTTTAGCAGTTTCAAAATCAAATTATTTGGCAAAATAATTTAGTTACGTCACCGCCGCCAGCACGTGTATTTTTTGACATACATGGTCACCGCCTCACAAACTCGTCTCCGCGGCCGCATGTAGCCGTACGGCCGCAAGTTGTGCACCCCTGATTTTGCCCAAAGTATTAACGGAGTATATTTTCACCTATGTGCAAATACGTTTGTTGTCACTGAAATTATTGGACAAATATTGGTTGAAACGCCACAATTGCAAATGTTTCAAAATAAACAAGCATTTGTTGCAACATAGGCTACACCACGTCTTTTTGTCAAGAAATTATTGCGCCAACATTAATGTGTTAACGATTCTAAAGCCGTGTTTAATGTCCGTTTGCAAAGTATTGCAACGACCTAAACTTGATCCAATGTGAACAAAGTTTTGGCGTCAACAGTGCAAAATGGGCTGTTTGAAAACGTGAATCGCTTTTACTTTTATTTACCTTTATCGAACAAAGAAATTTTGTCAAGTGACGATTTGCAAAATAATGTGGCAGACACAACCGGCTATAAAGCACGTAAAAAGTGTCTGTGTTTAGTTCCAAAGTATGGTACGGGTACAGATACTGCACATGGTATAGGTATCGGCAAGTCGCAACCCCGGTATTTTTTAAAACTCGTCGGCTGTGCTCATAATACTATTCAGCGTTACTAACATTCTCTTTAAAATTCACTAACATTTGGCGGGCCGCATGAACTCCTTTGCCGGGCCGCATGCGGCCCGCGGGCCGTAGTTTGCCCACCCCTGGTCTAAATGCTAAAGTTTTCATGTAGGAAAAAATGAAAAATGTTTTTTAAGAGGGATTTCAAATCCTTCAGACAATTTGCAACTTAACAAAAAAACAAGAAATTCTTGCAATATACTAACTGTAGTCTGGTTATGGACACAACTGCCATGGGTACACAGAGAAACTGTGTGAACCACTTTAGAAATGCTCAATAAAAGTGTGATTTTATTTCTTGCATATCATAAATTTTGTGCACTATACATTGGCAAAAAAGCGTAATTTCATACTTTAGACCAGGGGTCCGCAAATACTTTTTGGTGCGACCCAAAAAAATTACTCTAAATTCTTGTGGCCCAAGCATTTTGTAGCATGTAAGTTTGTGGAAAATACTAAGCGACTAGATATCAATATTAAGACTGCTATTAAGCTATTGTCAGATGCTATTTTCTTGCACAAAATAAAGCGAAAGTCAGCACATAAGACAGCAGGTAAACAAACGTTACTGCTGCTATAACCTCGCATTGCAAAATGGTAACAGAAAATCATGACTGCTTGCAAGGTACGCTTAACTGATTACATTGGTACATAGACTGTATGTAACAGTTGCGTAGTCATATTGTAACAATGCAATAATAGTTAGGAGGTTGAAAAAGCTGAAGTTCATTAATACTGTAGATGCGATGCTTATATTCATGGAAAATTTAAAATATTTCGCGACCCAGACTGAAAGGTCTCCCAAATTTGGGTCGCAACCCACTATTTGCGAAGCTATTTGTGTAAATGTTTTGCCGGTCCGCAACTTATCTTACTTTATGCCAAGCTACTTTTTAAAATGGAATGATAAGTAGGCCTGTTGCAAAGTTGTGGGTACCTGTGAAACTCATTTACGCTTGGCTGTAAAACTGAGGTAGCTCTCCACCGTTGATACCCACAAAGTTGTTTAATAAAGCTTTTTGTCACATTTATGATTGTTTTGTCATAAACTGTGTCTAGCATTCAACAAATTTTTGTAAAACAAAGTTATTCTTCGCTTTTGAGATGAGATTCATACTGGAAGCGAAATAACAGCAAACATCCCACTTGCATTAATTTTATATGTAAATGGATTGGCGTTTTGTTGTTTGAGTAATTTTTCGTCCTAAACACATAGGCTATGACTAAATCTTGTATTAAGTTGCGCAACGACAACTTTGGTGAACAAAAAGCTTACAAATATCTGTTGCATTTACTAAGACCTTTTTTTTACATTTTTACCAGTCCCACGGTGCAGAAAGGTTGGGAACCACTGCTTTAGACAGTCAAACTAATACAACCAACAATTTTATTCTTACCAATCGGGTAACCCATAGCAAAGTCATTACTTTGGGTCGCAAAAATGGCATAAAGTGCTGCTCTGCCAATTCCTTTTCTTCTTAAGACCAGCAATGTGATAACAAGAACAATTACAAACACCACAGTCTTTGACAGCAGAACTGCCAACATAAATGACCAGTTGACTGTCGCAAAATTTAGCTGGACCATGTTTTTGAACAGCATCGCAGGCAATGAAAATGTTCCTGCAAAGAAAAAAATTGTGTTATGTTTCCATGGATAACAACACAAGAGTTAAGAAAATAAATTCTAAACAAAAAACAGAATTTGTACACATTGTAGACTAGTGTTTCAAGACTATTTTCGCTTTACCATAACTATATCTTGACTTTTTTAAATGTAAAATAATTATAGAAGTCTAAAACATTAAAAAAGCTCAATTTTATTTTGGTTGCAGACTTATGAAACCTATTAACAGATGAAACTATTTAAACCAACGGATAAGTAAGTTAAAAAACACTGCTCTAAACTCTTTACTTAAACCCATAGATGATCAAAACTACAGAGGAAACATTAAAAATGCACAACAAACATGTGTATATCAAGTGCAAACAATACTTACCGACAAAATTTCCAATTCCTTGTCCTTGTTGTGGAGTAATAATACTAAGTCTTCCAGCGGCATATCCACAAATAATGATCATAAAACAGTTGAAAATGGCATTGAACAAGTTGGTGAGATGTGACGCAATCATTATGATTATATGATTATCATTATGATTATACAAACTTAAATAAATACTGAAAACTGAACTTTGCTACAAAAATAACAACAAAATTACTAAAGTATATGAGTGTGTATAACTGTATAATTTAAACTGATAGTACTGCACTACCATGCTGTATCCGGACCGCGATTTGTCTAATAAATTCTACTTATTTTATAATGACGCTTAATCGGGGCATGCGCTTTCAGGACCATGCGTTGCAACTGTTTTGCGCTTTCATATAGCCGCGTTTCAAAGCTGGATTCGCTATGAAATGATACAAGATGAACTACTTCCTTTTAGTAACCGCTTTTTAACATAATCTAGACTTCCCTGGCACCTGCGCGACAAAGATAAAGCAGCGCGACGGCTGACAGCACTTCCATTGTGTTTTTCCCACATGAATAATTACATTCATATTCATTTGCATGAAACCACGAGATACAGACGCTATTTGTAAACATCCAACAGCGACACTTAGCGGGATAAAGATATTTTGTTTGGAACCGCGGATTAGCGCTGCTAAGACAAGGCAGCTTGATAAATATAGTGACAAGCTAGTACCTGAATTAACATAGATTCTTTGCTTATATGGGACACACGCAAAGACGTAGCCCAAAAACGCAAAATTGGGGGAGTGCGATAAACTGCCGTGGCGTAATTATGCATCCAGATCCAGCCACCCATTTTAAATTTACTTGTTACCAAACTTTTGGCCAACCTCAACGATTTTTTGACTAGATTGAGATCATGAAGCAATAAAAACTCAGATGAACAATATTATTCTTAGATGTCCACCAGGCTGTTTATCAAAACTGCTGCTTGTTCTAACCTAAGATTACCAAAATTCCGGAATTTCGACGCAAATTCGGAAAGACATTTTAAAAACAATTTTATTGTCCGGAATTTAAGCATCTACCAAAGCAGTTATCAAAGTGGCCGAGCTTGCCATCATGAAGTGAATTAAAGCATCTAAAAAATCGTCTGAAATGCTGACAAAGTTCTGTTATGAGAACTACTTTGCCAGAAAATATGTTCAGCCACATTAAAAAAAACTTTCTTTTTGTAGGCTAGCCATATAGAAGACGAATCTATGCCACTACGACAATAGTTCCAATTTACAAACAAATAGTCGTGGGATTGGCCAAATGCAATGCTGTTTTAAGCGCAAATCGACACCAGTTTGGTTTCGTCAAAGGTAGGCTATTTTTGAAAGTGTCAGGAATTTGCCCCACTTGGATATAGGCTATGGTAAACGAACTCTCGACCAGTGCTCTTCAACCGATCAGCTCGGTGCACCCTAGGGTAGCCTACACCAAAATATGCATGGGGTGCACCAGTACGAAAAGGTATAAAAGGGTGCATCACAAACTTTTAATGAACCATTAATATTTGACTTTCAAGATATTAGAAAAAAGATGTAGGTTTCAACTTATGTATAACCCAGGTAAACTTTTTCAATGGTTTAAACTTTATAGGCTACCCGTGTCTAGTTTGACAGTGTCTGTGTTACATTCGGGTTTTGTTAGGATATCGGGTGTTGTTTTTTCGCCGATGTTTCATAGAAAATTTACGAACATATGCTTGGAGTTAATTGACAAGAATGATATGCATAGCGATTTTTCATATCGCTTTTTATCTCAGTTGAGCTTTTAAGTAAATAGGGTAGGCTACATGAGTTCGTCACAACAACTTTAAGGGTTCACCACACCAAAAAAGGTTGAAGAGCACTGCTCTAGACCAAACAATATAAGTTCGTGACTAACTAAAGTTTTCCTGTCACTAACTAACTTAACATTTTATAGACTTTTTTGAACTAAGTTATTTTGTTTGAAACTCGGCAGAATGAAAACAAACACGAAAAAATGCAAACAGACACAGTGACCAACTGAAATACTTTTAGCGTAAGGAACACAACGTAAAACAACAACTGCGCAACGCTTATATAACCGCAGTGTTTGCTATTTTGTGTTTTTTGTGCATTCAGCAAACTTGAAATGCTAATGCGTTTTTACGCGAACGAGGTAAAAGATGAAATGTCGTAAAAAGGTCTGTTTAAACCTAAAAATGTTCCTATTGCATTTGGAGTTTTAACTGTTAAAATTGAATGTTTCTTAGTTGAATAATTTGCTGGGAACACTTTGTTTTCTTTTGTTATAATCAGGGTAGAACTATTAACGTAAGAACTCAAATTACAAAAAGTTTGCTTTTCCGATAAAGAGCATAAAGAGCTCAGTTATTTAATTAACAATCAGACCGGGATAGGGTTAGGAACTAAGTTTAACGTTGGGAACTAATAAGTTTATAAGCTAGTTTTATTGCTACTATTATTATTATAAAACCTCACTCCAACCCTAAAAGCCCTAACCGTCAGCATTTTCTAACAACTTGCTTTTGAATATTCGCAAAAGCTCTTTGCGCCATCCATCGGTATTTAGCACACTTTGTGTAATGTAAGTTCTCGCGTTGGTAGAATTTCCTACATATCACACACTCTTTGACTACTTTTTGAGGAAGGACACGGGATATAGCAACAAAAAGATGTAAATGTGCAGAAACTGCTGCTATAGTTTAACGTGGTTTTGGTTCAGTGGCAGCTTTCAACTGCAACGACTTTAATGTCGACTCATCGCGGCTTGCCAGAGCTCCTAACGCCGAGTTGCTCTGTAACAAGTAAGGATGGAATCTTCTCATCACGTGATACTGACTGAATGCGGCTGCGGCTGCTTGGAGGCTATTGTTTCGTTGCAGCGACATCGGCCCGAACACCGACCTGAAAATAATGGACATTGCATTTTAACTATGGTTAACTAAATTTATTTCGTTATGTGAGGCTAATGTTACAATAATATTTACTATCACAACAAAACATTGTGGTTTTAACCACGTATGAACAAAAACAGCAGTAAAAAGACTTTGAGTGATTTGGCTAAGGGCAGAATATTTATGGCGGTTATTTGTTATGTTTTACCTTCATAAAATACTATCTTGTTGAAAAATAAATACTTTTTTTATGTTATAGTTACATTTTCTCTGTTTTTCTATTTTTATTCACCCAAGCTTCCTGAGCACAACGCGAGAAACATTATGAACAGTTATTACTGGTCTGATAAATTTGCGGTTCACATTTAAACTTTTTTCATTTTTGCACTGTTCAGAGAGTAAGGCCTGAGAATAAAGGAGTGGTATGGCCTTTAGGGTTATTTTTCCACCTAATTCGTAGCCAAATATATCGGCCCAATATAGTTACCCAAAAGTTGGAATGGTTCGAAACCCGAGAGCTGTTGGTGCCGCAATAGGGGAGAATCTCGCAACGGAGAGATGTTGCACGAGTCTTGGAATGTCGTGAGCGGATGGTCTCGAACTGACTGAAGTGGCTTCTCGGTCACCACCTGCAAAAGTAAAAAGTAATGCTAGTTTGTTGAGTATGTCCACATTGCATTTAATGATATAGGCCAGAGGATAACTAAAGAATCGATTAAGGGACCAAGAAAATGATACGACGCATTGCACAACAGAACCTGGTCTGAACCCCAAAACTATATTTTATTAATTTGAAAATACCTATTCGCCGCCTGCAAATAAAAGCAGTAATGCTACTTAGTTCAAAGCTTATGAACCAAAGCCCACATGTTAACAAAGTTTTGTCATTTTATGTTTAAAATAATAGGATAATTCGTTTTCGGTCATGTGAGAAATGGTTTAAATAATGAAAAAAAGTGTGAAATCTTTAAATTAAAGTGCTATCACCATGACTCAAGATTTGCAGTGTAGCTGTTACTAGTAAAATGTGTTTTTTAAACAAGCAACATGGGCATAATCAGATTTCATATGGTAACAACTGCCACCACCTTCTTCAGAAAACAGTCGCATAGCGGCAGTAGCGGGTTGCATAAGTCGTGGATCGTTCAGGATACCTTCAACCGTGTCTCTGCAAAGTAAAATACCATATGTTAGCTCGCGGTGGTTGCTAGGAGATGGAAATCGACAGTTGTTGCTGACTCAATGTGATTGAATTAGTCTCAGTTTTTTTTTCTGACCGTAATTTGACGTTGCGTTGTCTCTCGAGAGGTTGTTTGTGTAACTTACGAACTTCAATGAGTTTCAAGAACTTCTCGCGATAATCGTTGAAAATTAGAAACAAATCATTGCGAAATTCGATTTGAGAAAAAAAGTAAAAACAAATATAGAAAATTGCAATAATATCACCTTGTTATCTTTTTGCATTAAACTACGTTTCTATATAATATTTCAACAAATTGATTCACAAATTTTAGCCAAAACACGAAAGATAACCTTTCAGCTAAATGCTGATTACAAGCAATTACTGTTGAGTTATATTATTTGGCCAAAGTTTTGTGCATCAAACAATGTTTGTAATAATTGTTAATTCTAGCAGAAAAAAATGTTCCCCCCCCCCAAAAAAAAAACATGACCACATAAAGAAACACACAAAAATATACCCTTTTTCTGTTCACATTTCGGTAATTATTTGCGCATTCAAAAACGTGTAGTAAAAGTGTTTTCAAAAATTACATGTTATTTTCCAGTGTCACTAAACTAAAAAAGGTAAATATCTAAAACGTCATTCAGGCAAATGTTTGCCAGTTCGGAGCAAAGTAAAATTTTAGGTAAGCGAACCGAACGCTGATAAAATTATTTCAATATCGAAGAGAGAAAATTTTTGCGCTGCCGTCCTCTTCAATCAAATCGTCAACTCGGCAACCGACTGCAGGGGCCTTAAAGGTACAAGGAAATTGGCAAATATCTAAATCGACGGGCGCATAGACGCACGAGGCGCGAGAAATTAATTGTAATCGCGTGTCGCCTGTCAATTACTGGAAAAACCACTTCTTTGCGTTAAAATTCGCGGACAGCTAAGGGAAGCAGAAAAGGGTAGAAAAATCAATCCAGGCCGCTTCGGTTCCGTCTCTTTTAAAGCGGCGATGATTTGCGCCCCAGGGTGTCGCGAATTGTAGGAGCGCTAATCCGATCAAGCGAAGTGGCGCGCCTTTTAACGGCCCTAATGAAATCGTTCGTAATTTTATCAAGTGCCGCTAAAGGTTTCGGGTCGACGTTAACATGGTTAGCTCGTTGTCCCCGGCCCGTGCGCGTAGAAGGAGCCACGGCCGAGGAGCTATTCATTACGCGGCGACCGCAAGGTGGTCGAAATCCCGGGCGAATCACTCGCCAATGCGCTACAGCCCGTTTCGAATTGACTTCGACTTCAGGCGGATCGCCTCAAACGACCCGCTCAATAATTCATGAATCCAAGCGCTTTAATGTTGTTGACTCGACTTGGAGATTTTATCCGTATCCCTGCTAACTTAAAGCGGCTCTCCCTCCCCACTAGCGCCCCTGCCCCCTCGAGTGTAACGTTCAATAGAAGCTACTGGCGATAACTCAACTCGAGGTTGGATCGATCAAGGGGTATCACCCTGGAGTGTCAATTACCGTTGACATGTTTGCATCTTAAAGTCAAGCGCCTAAAGATCTTAAAATGACGATACGGTTTGAATCTATAAAGAAACGATTGTAACTGCGGCAAATTTGCCGTACTCTACCCGTATTAAGTAAACAACAACAACAACAACAAGTACTTTCTGTATTTTTCAATTTCAACTCGACCAAATTCACGAAACGTGTGTTGTGTTAACGAATGAGTTGCGTTTTATGTGTGTTTCACCGCCCTTGTTGCTTTATAACAACTTTTTTTTTCAATTGATGTCATTAACCTGACGAAGGTGTCTCATATGAGACATCGAATCGTCGGTATTACAATAAAGACTGCTGGAAGACCTAAACATTTGTTGAGTTAATCGCAAGTTTCAGCTAAGCCTCCATTTCTTCGCCTCTGAAGGTTTTGTTCCTAAACGACGGCATCGCGGTGCAATTTACACACTGACGTCAAATCACAATGACGTCACTGATGACAAAAACTTGGTTATGTTTATTTTACTGATAGCATATTTTGTTTTAGTGCGGATATTTTTCTTGTCGTTTTCTATTTATTCCTCTAAATTGAATTTGGAGCAGTAGCACGTTCAACCCTGACTACACCAACTGTGACCTACATTTTAGCGGGTGGTGCAATTTCTGACTGGGTGACTTTTTTTAATACGATTTGCCACTATATTTTCTTTTACAAAGCAAAACACAACAACCCAATTTAGTGTTCCTCTGAAAATGAGTTTGCTTTGCGATTGCGACAAAATTCAGTTTATAATTGAAACTCGATAGCTGCAGTAAACCTTTTCCCTGTCATAGTCTGTACAATTATGTTTCTCATTTCTTACAAATTTATGTTATTGAGCATGGTAACATAGTTGCAACGCGCAATGTTAATATTGTTACTGTGAAATTGTTGTCAGTTTAATTGTACGGCGGCATTTTAAAAATTAAGTACAATAATTGTAGCTGTATTGTTTGTTTGCAGTGGCGGTAGGTAATTGCAGCCAATTGAATGTTTTATGACAAGCTATTTATTTTATGACAAAGAGACCATTTGTAATACAAACACATTGTGCATGATACAGAATCATATTTGAATATTGGTAGCTACATATTTTGTTTTTCACTTTAACACAGACTTACCTGTCGTACTCGTTCATTCGTGAAGAATCACGAAATCCCTTCGCGAAAGGATTGCTGTCAATCTTGAGGCGCGTGATCTTGAAACAATTAAATGAAACAGAACATAAGAATATTCAGGTCGGTTGCCACAAAGCCCCATAATTATTGCGGCAATAAACGTTTAATAAATTTTAAGCTACAATGTGTGCTGAGCTAAATTATGCCTAATATTATCTCAATTGTTTTTATTTTGCATGCATACGCGCAGTCTGTAGGGTATATGCTATCTTATTTACTGAAGGGACTCGTTTGTGTAACGGTAATCTAAAAAAATACAGGAATTATATCGCCTGTTAACAGTGTACAAAAAAGGTTCAGCGGGCCGCACTTTATTTAAAATGAAAACTTCTCCAGGGCCGCGTAATTTTCAATTTAAGGATCGCAAGCTGTTCGCTCGCTAGCCGCAGGTTACACATATTTTCAATTATAGGTCGACGAGTATATCTATATAATGCATTTTACCACTACAGTTAACTACAGTTAAAACCACAGTTAAATCCAATTTTACATTTTGGCCCATATACCCACGCACAAAATTGTTGTTAGCAACCGGAAGAGTTTGGACAGCAAACTTAAAGTTTTGTAGCTTCTTTAGAATAAAAGTAAAAATGTTCATAACTAGGCTACGTTAAGTCTATTCTGAGTTTGATTTGTTTTTGTTTTGCTAAGTAATAGACACAGCGACACCGTTGCACTAAAACAATCACCAAGCCGGAAAAAAAATCTGTGCAACATTGAAACGTTATGGAGTGCAAAACAGTGAAGGGCACAATTATCGGGTGATGGCTGAATGCGCTGCAGCTACATCGTAGTATAAAGCGCAATGTGATTGGTGCTCACAAGACAGTGAGATTGGCGCATTGTGGGTAAACACGCTGCAGATTCTGTACAACATTAATGCTTCATGTATCAAACACGACGTACCAGTTGATTTTGATAAGCAGTTACCGCAGTGAATTGTGTTTCGTTGAATACGAAGCTTTTGTACTGATTACTTTCCAGTTTCGTCATGTCTAGGACTTCTACATCTTTTCGAATCACGTGGACACGAGGCTGGTATTTATGCATGGAATTAAGTATCACCTAAAATAACAAAAAAATTAGGCAAATAAAAAACATTTAAATTAAAATTACAGGTTAAAAATAGCAGTTTTTAACTTATATTTTTGTATTGAAATAACCGTCGTGACGCGTATTAACGATAAACATAATGTAAAAAAATCGCTTTTTTTGTCTTTACGACAACTTTACAAAAATAAATTTCTGCAGCACAAATCAAGTTACACAAGCTGTACCCGCGCTAAATGGATTGTATCTATCTTACGAAACATGCTACTGCCGACCATGCAATAATAAAGCGTTATTGTCCTGATGAAGGCGACCTGAATAGGACGTTAAAACATCGGGTAAAACAATACCTTTGGCAGAAAAATTTAGTTTATATATTTAAAATTTCCTAAAAGTTAAGAAGTGATTTTAGTTTGCAAAGTGTGCCGCAAAAAAAAACGCCTTTAGTATTTCGTAAACAGATTAAAAAAAACAATTGTATGACATAAAACGTCGCCAAAAACCCCATCTAACATCGGTTACATAAGACATTGGCGTACTTTTTCATGAAAAAAATACCGTTTTGAGCCAGGCATAAGATTTATAGGTTCCGCTGTCTAAGAGAGGGGGCTTAAAGTTGCATGAAATCTGCGGGTTTTAAATGGGACGGAAGCTGGAGAATTAGATTTCAAAAATCCACCGGAATTCCTGTGCGGAATCACCGGCCACAGACCAGAGGGGCGACGTATTGATTAAACTTCAGGCGGTGATAAAATGTAGCAGGGTCGACGCCATCAATCAACACGTGGAACAAATCGTTATTCCCACATAAAAATTATTTTCGCCAGAATGCTGAAGAACAGTACTGTATGCTACTAGATTTCAGATTGCAGGATTCTATTGACCTAATGTATTGTCTGAAATAGATTGGTCTAATTCTGGCCAAAAAAGTCCGGATAAATATGGCCGAACTTGTCGCAAAATTCGACATGCCACATTGTCACGACTATTTTGGTTCGGAATACTTTATTAAGTTACAAAAAAGTTATCAACAGAAATTTAGAAGTGTGTTTATCGGTACGATTTCTCCCATGCCAATTGGCCGATTTAAAAATCACGAAATTACATCACTTAAAACGCTAACTTTTTTGGGCCAAATAATTTCTTGGGTCGAAACTTAAAAGGTTTCGTTAACATTTTGATGGATTAAAAACAGTTTAAAAAAAAAAACGATTTCCAACCATTATTGTATGACATAACTAGAGTATAGGGTCAGTGCTGGCGCTTAAGCTCACAGACTTTGCATAAAGATTTCCACATTGTCACAGAAACGTTTATTTTGTTACTGGACCACAAACTGAAACGACTGAAGAAGTTATGCTGAAATTTAACCATGCATCACGTGCGAATGGTTATTCATTAATGTGGTTTGACCTGAAGCGGCCATGTTGACCAACGATGACGGTGTTTAGAAATCATCAAACAATTGGTATCAAAATAAATAAACTCGGGGTTTAGAACCGTTACAATAAAGGTGTCGAAAAAAAACAGTACTCTTTATTTTTGAATTACTGGTAATACGAGAAGCTTGCTGATGTTTTAAGGACTTTCTGTGCACCACGTGAGCACAACTGCACTCGGACAATGCTGCAAGTGTGTATGCATCAAACGAGAAAACAAAAATATACCAATGCGAACGCCACAGGCAAAAAGATGACTTGAAGAACTGAGCACTTATCCTCTAACGACCTATCACGCGAATACCGCTGCAATAGAGGTGTCCTTCTCACAAAGACACACACGCCCCTATTTCCTATCAAGAATGACTAATTGCCAGTGCAGAGTCTGACTCGGCTGTGGTTCAAGTTGGGCACGATGAGCATAACTAATCTAGCACGGTTTCTTATCTCAGGTCATTTCTATCAGTAAAGCCTCCACAGAGCAGCGAAGTGCTGATGCTCGCGTCACCACTCAACACGACCCGGTATTGACACCTGATAATGAACATATCTTGGTGGCTCATGACTGTATTCGATCTGCATCCCAATTTTAACACAAGTCAATCCAATTGACTATGAGGAGATTAATATCGCTGAAAGAAGATTTGGAAAAAAATGATTTTTTTCCAACTATGTTAATTTTTAACAAAAATTGATCAAGCTCTTTACGTATGACCTATGAGTTTTCGGAGTAAAACACAAACACTTATTTAACGAAATCCAGTGTCCAATTTTAATGTGAATAAAACGGCGTTAAACAAAAAATAAAAAATGCAGAAAAAAAATCAGTTTGAGAACAATGTTTTGTTGCCAAAAATGTCATATCAAATGCGTTATTAGATGTTTTTGGTCGTCTTTCTTATAAGAAACGTTGGCAATGGAGTTAAAAAAACACAAAAAAATATTGCCACACACAACATAATCAAAGAATTTCATTAACTGTATACTGTTCGTTAAATAGAACTTTGTATCGTCATTATAAGCCCTTGACTTTTCTCCCACGTATATTTATAAATCCAGTGCGACAAATACGCGTTGCAAGAGCCAGACCCTAGCTGACGGCTTCAAGTATCTGGCAATTAATCATCTCTTTAATGAGGCGTCACACCCCCCAGTCGTGACCGGCGATAATCTGTTAACACGCCCTCTAGTGATAAGGCTGTCGTGAAGGTCATTGAAGTCGTAACAAGTTGGGAAAACGTTTCTATACCGAGATATGCGTATCATAAAAGCACATAGACGTAGGCGTGCCCTTACTTTAGGTCGGTCCTAAAATATACTAAGGTTGGATTAGGACCAAGACTTAATGTTGGAAAAAACAGAGTTGTCAACGGGCCTGAAATTGAATCCCAAACCCCTATTCCCACACGAACTCGAAACTTTGTTAAGATAAAGACGAAAGTTAGCTATACAACATGGTAGAACTGCGACGAAAATGCGGCTCGGTGTAAAAGCAGGCCCAAATCAAGCGCGTTTCATAAATACTGAATCCCAAGCTCTGCCCGAATTATGATTCTGGACCAACTGAACCAGATGGTAGTTATAAAACAGCACCGCCTTGCTCATGGCAATTACTTTGCGTTCAATTCGTAACGATGATTTTCGACGTGCTTGGCCAGTGGAGTGTTTTGATTAGATTGTATTTTTTAATACATTAGGTTGTTTTTATACTGGTACATATTTTGTCGCTGCTATACCTCTGAAAACTTTTGTAATATCCCTTGGTCTAAGTAAAAAATAATAATCAAATTGTGTTAATTAAAATGAAACTCTAAATTAAAATTTACATTCGTTTTACTTATTCAGTGATGTTTTATGTGTGTTATTTAATAAATATTCTGGATCATACTAAAACTTTTTCTAATTTGAACACGCTATCTCGTATCCGCTGGTATGGTGCTTTATGTCCCCAGGGGTGTACATACCCGTGGTTAAGCAACCCTGTGCTAATATGTAACACACTCACGTGGCTGTTTTGGTCCATTTCGTTGTTGGTTAGTTTCAATTTTTCGAAGGAGAACATTTGCTTGTTAACTTGAGCTCCTGAGAGGGGCGAATCGGGGTGAATATAAAGGCGAGGCGAAAGTGGAGGATCAGCTTTTCCTAAAAACAAAACAAAAACACTCTAATAAACCGAGTCATGTGCAAATGCTTATTCATTAATGTGGTTTGACCTTAAGCGATCATGTTGACCTACAATGACGTTATGTATTATTATCTATAAATCAAATCCTGCGAGAGATTTCAAACCGAATTAAGCTGGTTTTGCAAGAATAATTCTAATTGGCAAAACATAGGCTGGAAAGGCAATTTAACTTGGTAAAGCTTTATTCGCAGAGAAGCTTTAGCCAAGGGTTCGAATTCCATCGCAGGGTTGAAGTTTAAAGCCGACATTTTGCCGCACCAAAATATTTTAAACACCGTTTTTGATTCGGTATAACTGGTGGCGTATTGAGATTAGTGTATTTCAAATCTTTTTAAAAGTATTAAAAGTATTTTAAATTTGCATTAAAATATTCAATTTCACTTATGTGAACATTAAAACTTTAAATAATGACTCGGTTTTGTGGTGATACGTTGCAAAAAAACTAGAATAGCGTGTAAAAAATGTTGCACAAAGGGTGTGAAGATGCAAATGCGTAACTGGGTCGAAGCATCGATGCGGATGACCGATTTTGGCACACTACCCATAATGAAGGCCAAATCAGGCCTATGACAAGGGGTAAGCTAGAAAATTCTAGCCTGCGGTGGGATTGGAACCTACGACGGAAGTTTTTCCGGGACTCGCGCTCTACCAACTGAACTACGCAGGTTTAGTGGAGAAGCCACCAAAAGTTGAATCACAAGCACCGGGGCCTGCCTCCGTGCCTCGTATGCTGCACTGATTCGCAGTAGGGGATCGCTAGATCGACTAGTAGATCAGTTAAGTGAATGTTTTGTCTGTTTTTTGCCAAAACATTTGGGACCATTTGAACACTCCAATTGGCATCGACTTTTAACAATAAATACTTGTAAAATATAAACTATCAAGGTTGACGTATCTGCAATTTATGCTGCTTACCTGCCACGAGCCAACTTGAACGGTGATAGGCGTACCGATATCGTTTGTTATCGACTGGAACGATATCCATGGCAACGATATATTTGTGTGAGGGGTCGGCGTGAGTGAAAGATACTCGAACTGTAGGAAACATTCGTCTGCAAGCGGTAGAAAGTATTCATATTGTTTCAAAGGATCACTATACACGGATCTGTTCATAAGTCTAATGATGAAATAACGACCCAAACGGACGTAAAAAGCGACATGCTTTATTGTTCAAACGTTTCGTCAAATTGTCGTGCTATCATCAGTGATACCAGTGTTTTGCAGATTTTTATCGATCTTTTATGCGACTTTAATGTTTATTAACGTTTGAACAATAAAGCATGTAGCCCTTGTCGTTTATTTAGGCCAGGGGCGTGCAACATACGGCCCGCGGGCCAGTGTCCGGCCCGCGGCACCTATTTTCGTGGCCCGCGCAGACTTCAAAGTACTCCATTAAATATGAATACTTTTTACTGCTAGAGCATGGAATGTTGCTATTTGTACACCATCACTGGCATTTTCGAATTTGTACAACGTCACACCTTGATAAGGTTTTATCCACTGTGACGACAAGTTCCCGTTGTTGCATCATAGTGAGCATTATGACAGAACTGCCTTTGTAGCAATAATTCAGTTACATGATTTACAGGTGCAGTGAATATATTGACATTTATTCTACGAAAAGGTTAGCAGATATCCCATTGATTAAAAAGTACTCAAAAGAGTAACTTGATTGTATGCGCTATTAAATAAGCTGTTTAAAAATGTATGTGTTGCTCTATTGTCTGGCCCCCAGCATTATTTTAACTGTAAGTTGTGGCCCACTGCGATAAACAGTTGCACGCCCCTGATTTAGGCTGTTATATTTTTCATTAGATTCAAAGGATGTTTGCTAATACTTTCACAAGCCACCTTCTAACTCTAGCCACCACAAGCCACGTTCCATTCCAGCTATTTCCTGGTGAAATTGCACACAGTATTTACGTTGTGCGTGAACTTGTAGTAAATATGGCAGCTTGTGTAAGTGGCTGGGCAAATTAAACATTAAAGCGGAAATTCGTCGCCACTGTAGGAAAGCTATAGACCAGTGCTCTTTAACCGGTGTGCATGGTGCACCCTAACTAGGGTGCACCATAATATGCGTGGGGTGCACCAGTACGAAAAGGTATAACAAGGGTGCATCACAAACTTTTAATGAACCATTTATATTTGACTTTCAGGATATTAGAAAAAAGATGTAGGTTTCAGCTGATCTATAAATGAATCTCTGGATTTTTTAAAAAATGTTTTAACACTTTCAGTGCGGTTGACGTATATCTACGTCAAAAGACGTTTTGCGCAGAGTGCGGATTGACGTTAATTTACGTCAAAAGTTTTTGATGCGGCTGCCCGTTGAACGTCAAGACCAAACAGCCCACGCCCTTTTTCATATCGCTTTTTACCTCAGTTTACTTTTTAAGTAAACAGGGTGTATGAGTTCGTCACAACAAGTTTAAGGGTTCACCAAACCAAAAAAGGTTGAAGAGCACTGCTATAGAGACAACAAACAAATAAGCCTAGCTTGAACATATACCTTCCCGATTTGGTGATAATCATTTCTGTTCCAAGCTCGTGAAATTTCTTCCACAATTCTTTTGTTTCAAGCAAACATTTGAGGTCCTTTAACGATTGATGTTTCGGGTGGGACGAAGCGGGCAGTGCGTCGGGAAGTTCTGTCGTTTCCTCCCCGGTATGGTGCGCTGAATCCCGGCCGATATTTGGTGCCGCACTTGATGTCTTGTTTTTGACCGGATCTGAATAAATGTGGCTAACTTACTTGACTTTCTTGGGAAATTTTACAAAATATCTATTCCAATAATGTGAGAAAACATTAAAACGATCGTTCAGCGTATTTTGTTAAATTCGTTCTGCATATTAAGTTCTTGGTTTATTGTGTTTGTTTTTTATCGAAGGGGTAAGGAAGTTAGAATAACCACACTTAAGCTGGATGTTTATTGGGTTTCGTTTTGGTTACTTTTCAGTGATGCAAGATTAAAAAATAACATTACAAAAACAGTTTTTTATATGCGCTCAAAATAGCTGCTTGATAATGCGATGTAGGCTAGTTGCAGCGCGCTTTGTCATTGGCCACCATTTGCGCCCGTTGCACAGTTATTTCCGGCTTGGTGATTGTTTTTGTGCAATTGTGTCGCTATGTGTTCTTTTACCAACCGAAAAAAACTTAATTCAAATTAAAAAAATGTTTAGCAGTGAAACACTCCACATTTTTAACAGGAAGCTTATATTAAAACAAATGTAACACAAATTATAATTTACTGACTTACTAATTGTTACAACGTTGTTTGCAGAGTATAACATTTATCAATATATAAAACAGAGCATGCAGATTCTATTTTTAGCAGTGAAATACTCCACAATTTAACGGGAAACTCAGATTAAAACAAATGTAAGTACTAACAGTAATTTGTTCATACACTTTACAAAGGTTATAACGTCGTTCTTAGTGTTTGTACAAAGAGCAAAATGTACTACAGGAGATACAGATTCTATTTGAATTGTGAATTGAAATCGCCAAAGATAAAAGTAAAAATTACCAATCGATCATAATCTTACTTGCGAATGCAAAACTTACCCGGCTCATCGGATAAATCCTTGTTCTCATCCAGTAGCGTGCACTTATCGTTTTTCGATACTTTATCCGTTGAGTGTCCAGCAGCCATAATTGCGTCAATGGAGAAATTATTCGCCTTGGTGGACATTTTCACAACGGTTGAATGCGAAGTATCTTCACGTTCATTTGAGATTTCAGTCATTTTGTCAGGTTCATATCAATACACGTGAAATTTCGGGCAAGCGTTTTTTTCTAAGATCTTTAAAAAAGAGCATCAACATAACGAATCAATTCGTATACCAAAGCAATTTTAATAGAGTAGAAATTGCATTTGCCGCCAACGCTGTTTTTCATAATTTAAATTAAGCTAAAAAAGGTAAATTTTCAAAGTCCCTACTAGCACAAACCAACCGACGATTTTATGTAGTTTGTGTAGTTTGTTTGGCAATTTACAATTATTTTTTACCACCGTAAAGTAAGGTAAAATAAATTCTTGCAGCACCACAGTATTCTTTAAAGTTCTTGTTGAATATGACTTCTTTATAAATTTGTTTTTCATTATTCTTTGACGTTAAATTTAGAACCACTTCACATAAAAATATAAGAGATATATTTTGAAAAAAATTAGGCAAGACCGCACTAAATTCTCTGTAGTATTACTCGACGAATGTCATTATTATAGCCATGTCACATTTATTGTGTCTCCTGACAACATAATAAAATATACTAGAAACGCACATAGTTGTAATACCAAAATACCACAAACTTATTACAAGCTTCAAATACACAAATGCCCACACCGTCTATCCTTTAGAGTTTAGACTACACGTATTTTACTGAATATTGCCTACTTCCAAATTCCACCTGCATTGACAAACTACAAAACTTGACACCTCTATCGCAATAAGCAGCCTAAACTTACAACACCAAAATCACGATGTATAAAATGCATTTAATTGTCCTGTCCTAGAAAAACGTAATATAACCATCGTCTCAATTAATTTGTCCGCGAGTTGCCTTGCTATGCGAGATATATCTGTCGCTGTGCGTGTGTGCACTGGCCAGGATTCCAGTTATCCTTAAAACCTGTTGGGTTACGTCATGCAACAAGCCGCCATTTTGATTCTGGGCTTCTGTAATCTGATTAGAATGGAGCGTTGCGCCATCAGGACCCGTTGAAAGGTTTAATTCGAGGCGCGATGGACTAAACTTTGTTTTAACTCGGTTTCTTTTTTGCCTCAAGAAAACACGGTTTGTTATTTTGCGTCAAACGAAAATTACAACGGAACTACTAACGGGGTTACTGCAGTGCAACAGTAAAATTGGATTAGTTTCACAATTTTATTGCTGTTTAATATAATACTAAAGCAGAAATCGGTAAAGTAGGCTACTGATGGTAACACCGTTTCAAGTAAACGAACATTACAAATTGAAATTCATTAAGTGCTTTTAGCATGAAAGTTACATAACAAACTTAGTTCTATAACTTATAACCTAAATCGCAACGTATGGTTTCATTATTAATCACACTGCACGTTATTTGTCGTTTCTGCCACAATTTTAAAATGGTTAAACCGCATTGAACTCAAACCATAACAAGTGGTAGTTTGCAAATGGGACTGAAAAGATCCCATTCTGCGCACAACTTTCGTATCACAGTTGTATTTTTGTGCAATGCGGAGCGCTTTATTTTGTTTTGGGTTCACAGTTGTATTTTTAGCGATATGAGATGCCTCTATAACTGGCCAAACAATTTCCCACCATTTTTAGACCCTCAAATTCGTTCGTATTGTTAGTAGTGATTTTTTAGCTTAAAGTGCGCAGAAATTTAACATCGGACGATCTGCACAGAAACAAAAAATATTGGAACTGCTCTCTAGCACTCCCCTAAATTAGTTTAAAGGGTCACATATAATCCAACCTCTCCGCAGGCCGAAAATACGTTATTTAATAGAGTGCATTTTGCATGTGGTCCGTAGGTTGCACATCCTTGTTTTCAAGCAGATAAGTTAAATCATTTGAGCTGTCGTATTTACTGTTAAATCTTTGGTCCTTTAGTATCAACCAATGTTATTTTGTTTGATACATCACACGGAATGTGCACACAGTTGTGAATGAACGAAACAGAAGTGCCCTAGTTACTTTATTAGAATGACGCATGTAAAATTAAGGTAATGCATTGTAGATCATAACTTTTTCACTTGACATTCTCAAATACCAAACCATCTTTTTTTCACGGGGTTCGAACCCAGGACACTCCGGGACGAATCTCGATCAGTTTTTTATGCGGGTCAGGCGCTCCAGACCATTTTTTCCATGCTCTTTGTCGCTACCTACTGTCTGTCAAAATAGTCTCAATTTAAACGTGTTATCTCATGTTGAAATTTGGTTCAATCTAACGCAATCGACACAAAACGAAAAAGACACATATTATTGATCTTAACTGTTGTAATTTCTCCTTTTTTTTCTGCAGTTTGAACAATATGCTTTGACGGTACAGTAAAGACTAAAACAACATAAATAATCATTTAGCAAACGTTTTCTTTGTTGTACGCGACAGAATTGTAAACGGGCCTGAAATTAGAGCCTGAAAGAACAGGCCAGAAACCCGGCCCGACCCTAATCTTTTTTTAGAATCCCGTTTAGGACCGAAATTTTGATTGACAGGCCTCTAAATTGAAGCTTTAGGAAGGACCAAGACAACCAACACAATAGACAGGTGGCCATAAACAAAGCGTTCATGACTGTTGGACATTAGGTCTGGTCCAGCAACTGGCTACTTAATTTTATTTAAACAAATGTGTAAAGTCAGGCCCGAATCAAGCCCGGTTTTTGAAAGAAACCTAAGCCCGAACCCGGCCCGACTTACAACCCTGGTACGCGGGCCTAAAAGTGCGGCAGAAACCGGATATTTTTTAAAACAAACCGACATAAGTCAGTTTTAGTGTTGTAATCAAAATATGGTGTTCAAAGTTAAACACCTTACAAAACCGTCTTGTACTCGTAAGGTTGTAAGTTCGAATACCATCTTGTGCATCCAATGACCGTTACCAAAACACCCCAACCTTGCATCAGCTTTGACGACGACACGGAATGTTTGTCGATGGTTCAAATCCCACTGCACTAAGCTCGATTTTTCTCATACCGCACATAAATAGGCCTACTTCGATGACTGGCTTGTTTCCTTGTCTTATGGACAAGCGTACTGTGATTCCCTTTTCGGAATTGTTTCGCGTAGGGAAGTATTAGTTCATTGGGCTGTAAAGTCAAAATAATGGCTGCGTCTTTGGCAAAACGTTTTAAGAAAACACAAACTTATAAAATAAAAGTTTTTTAGCAACTACAGGTCAGATGTTGTGCAAGAGCTCAAAGTAATAAAATTGTCCCCAAAATTCGCACTTGTGACCCCTGGGCCCAGAGAACTTAACCCCTTCCCCAACTCCGACTATGAGAACTGGATAAGACTCAAAACCCAAACAGTATGGATATGTAGCAGTACCATATCATATTACATCCAGGCCTGTACTATTTATCTGCACCACCTACTTGGAAAACTAGGTCCAGGGCAGTTAGGATATTTGGGGCATGTGAAACCCCCTTTGGTTGTACTGTTGTTTTCCAAGTGGCTCTGCATATATAAAAAAAAAAACTACTTTGGCATGGGCCTAACCAGGGGAGCACAAGGGGCCATTTTCTGAAAGTTGCACTTGAAGAGCATGCTGAGAATGTGTTTCAAAAAGGGAGTGAAATGGGACTCTTAATTAATCAGAGCGGTTGGAGCAGCATCTGTTAATGCCTCTGATCAAACCCAGCCACCTATTAAGTAGATTAAAAAATGTTACACTACGGAAGCTTTTTGTTTGTGGTGACTAGCTGAATGAAAAACACCCAAACACCAGTAATTTTTTTTATCCAAATATGAAGCTTACTTTTTAATTATGGTGTTTCAATACTTTATTGTAATACTTGTGGCACAGTTTTGTCAAAGTCTCAATGCTAACACAGTGTGAAAGAAATAACACTACAAGGCAAGAACACATAAATACAGTGATGTAATTCTTAGTATGTTTTCAATAGTTATGCCGGTTGTGTCTGGATGTGTAGGACTTGGTAGGAAGAGCAGCTTGTTTCTCAAGACAATGAACCATGTCCCTGGATTCATTCAACAGTCTTTGAAGCTTCGATGTTGGTGAATATAAACCATCCTAAACATAAAAGTATTATTGTTAATGTAATAATTAGAAAATAACAATTTTTCAACATAGAGTACCAGCTAATTTCAAGTGTTTAAAATTTTGAGTTGTTTGACACAAAATGAATGAAAATAAACAAATTTCCTTTTTATTTTTGTTTAGTTTAATTAGTAATAGCATATTTCAAAATAACCACACTACAAAGGAAACAATTGTCCTATGTTTTTGCACTAAAAACCATTAACACAACAACCAGAGTGAAGAAAAAATTCATTGCACCATGATGAGCAATTTAATGCCAACAATTACTCACAGAACAAATGTTGACAGAACAAGATAATTACTGACATTGTTTGCTAACACTTCGCTTATGTTGTAACAATCAGCAATTAATCATATGATTGCACCAAAGTCAAACAAAACTTCAAAGCAGGAACTTAATTCCCAATGCAAGGATTCTTCTCAAAAAATCACAGACATTAGGAGCTGGGTGCATCAATTTTATGTGAGAATATTTTTATTGTAGTGTCATAAATGGCTGTTGATTGATAACAGACAACTTGTGGTAGCTCGTATAATGGTCTGTCTGCACATGCGCATTAATGTTTAACCCCAATAGGGTCGGCACAAACGAAAGCATACATGCCCCCTTGATATTTGTGGTAGACTGATTTAATACATGGTTTGCGATTACACAGCTGCTACCACTCAATGACTTGATCAATCCATTCAGTACACATCAACACAAAACTGGAATGAGTCAAATATCATTGCAGATTTATTTAAAGAAAGCAGTTTTACCAAGATACAGGACATAGTTTAATACTGTCAAATATAAAAACAAAAAAATCAGTTATTGCCAAATAGATAGTCAGTTTGACCAAATTGTTTTAATAGTACCAGAGCGGTTTTAAATTTTTACATATAGTTTGTAAATTGGGCTCTGGGAATATAGCCTGTGAAGTTGATAAAAGACCCAAGTTTAAATGATGTTTGTATGGTCTAGCATCTTTGTAGCATGTGAGGGCGGAATAAAAATGTTTTAAATTGTTAAAGGAGGAATTTGTTGAAAAAGGCTGGGAACCTCTGTATTAGAGGAATACGTTTTAGTTCAGTTTTCAAAGCAGTTAAGCCGAATTTAGTGTGGCCATTTGAAGACATTTTTAAGGAGGATTATAACAAACAAATGTCTAACTGCACAGCAAAAAAGCAATACAAAATGTACTAGTTATATAGAAAGTGTTCGATTAGAAACAATGAACTTTATACCATCAACATTATCTGACCCTGAGGACTTTGTGGGTCTAGAAGTTTTAAACAATGAAACATTAGACCAAACTTTAGTCAGCAGATCTTTCCATGAGGTAAGCATAAAGTAAAGCTAGAAAAAGCTCAAAAAATTAGTTCATCTTTCAAACTACAATCGTCTGTGTTCAACTATACCCAAAGCTGTTTTGACTTTAGTTGTAAATAGAAGTAAAAGTCTCTATTTGGGCCATTATATGCATCATCAAACTTATCAACAGATTTATGTATAGTGTTCCAAAAGTCTCTTGAAATCGTAAGTAATTACATTAAAAATTGCAACAAATATTGGGCCACAGTAAGTGTTTCGGCCATGAATCAAAAACTTCAGGGCCACATTATTTTAACCCAAATATGCAAATAAATACAAAAATATTTGATTAACTTTGTAAAACTGGTTCAAAATCAGCAAAATCTCATTTAGGCAGCCAAAGAGGGAGATGTATGTATGATGGAGTAAATTTTGAAGGCAATTCACAAGTCATTGGAGGAAATTGACAGCAAAACTTTTCAGCGCAAAATGCTTCAACTTCGAATAAATGCCAGGGACGGAAAAAATATGTCTCCTCTACATTATGCTACTCAATATAATCACATTGAAA
The DNA here is from genome assembly GCF_965637545.1 of Phallusia mammillata. Lineage (NCBI taxonomy): Eukaryota > Metazoa > Chordata > Ascidiacea > Phlebobranchia > Ascidiidae > Phallusia > Phallusia mammillata. The sequence continues at coordinate 10,621,422 of NC_137256.1, read as the reverse complement.
TCTGCCAACTGCTAATGGACTATTCCAAAATTTCTGGAAAAACAGGTGACACTTCTAAGATTCAATATGAATTTGATCTGGTTGACTAAATATTCAAATTTTTAGGCTTTTTATGCAATTAATCAGATCGTGCTATTATCCAAACCTATAAAACAAAACCTATAACTTATAAACAACTTTGAAAATTTATGTAGAGCTTAGGCTATGTGCACTCAGTGTTATTTACCCTGATGAAGGCAACCTGTATGGGAGGCGAAACGTTGGTACAAAAATACATTTGTCAGAAGAGCTCTATAATGTTGTTATTATGCATGGTAGCAACGGCTTAGGTATATGTAATACCTCTTAGTAGAATCATTTCAACAGTTGTTGCTTTTATTATCAGTACAGGTTGTCAAAGAGCTTTACTTAGGATTTATCCAAACTTTTTCTAAAAATAATTTTTGGCTTAGAATTCACAGTACCCAACATAACTAAACATAATATGCAGTTAAGTGGTATGTAATTAACCAGATTCCTTTGTTTAATAAAGGTTGTGTCTAATGAAATATTGTGATGCTTGTTGTTTTACATTCAAACAAGTTTAAATCAATTCAATGTCTTTCTGATTAAATTGCAGGTCCTATGGAACAAATTGCGCTTGACATGGAAATCATACACACTTCACAGCTTGATATTCACGCACATAATCATGAAGGTGCTACACCGTTACATTTGGCTGCAAGGCATTCCTCATGTATTTCGAAAGAAGACATTTTGGTCAGTTAAGTTTCAATAAAAGTGTAACAAGGCTTTTCCAAAGTTTTCATAATTTGGACCTGCAATCTTAATGCAATTAAACAGATTATATGAAGAACCACTATGTATTTAACCAGTTTGGTTACTTGAGTTGCTATTAACTATAATTCTTGAAACAAATTATTATCCCAAAATTAGTCACTTGCATATATAAAACAAACGGTTAATGTTGAAAAATACTGGACATAACAAAAATACAAAATTAGTTTTCCATTATTTTTGTAATTTTGTAGTCAAGCACTTTTGTACCACCGGGGCATATTGATGTATTGTAAGTTATCCCAACATGTATGTATGTAATAAATCAGAAACTGAAAGACAAAACAGATTTGGAGAATTGGCTTACAAACTGCAACAAGCAGGAAACATGCCTTAGCAAGTTACTGGAATGGAATCAAAAAGCTATAGAAGATGTAAGTCATCAAGAATGTTGTCTCATTTATTTGAGTAAGTGGTGAGAAGAGAAAATGTTTAAATACATTTTGTTTGAGATTACAGCATAAGGTTGGACTGCAAGAGGCAACAAGAACTGGCCTTTTAAAGTTCTTGTGCAACATAGCAGAGAATAAAATCCAATATTATATACACACCTTTCACAGAATTTTCACACTCTTATATTATTACATTCCGGGTGGGTTAAACTAAATTAAAGTCACCATCTGTTTACATAGCGAAAATCAATTAAAAAATGATTTAACAGACTTGCAAAAAAACAGGCAGCACAAAAGCGGACTCATTGTTAGCATAATGCATTCAGGCATTGCCTGTCGAGCGAGATTAAATATGAAGCTAACAAACGTACAAAGTGAGATGAATATTTTTCAGAACAAATGCCACCAGGGTTTAACACCTCTGCACTGGGCAGCACAGAAGAATAATATTGATGCAGCTGTTAAACTTCTGATGTTTCAACCAGACACAGCAGTTTTAAGATGGAAATCACCTTTCTGTCAGGTGATGTATATGAAAAACTAGTTTTTATTTTTTCTATCTTTGCCCATGTAGTAGAAGGTTTTGTCAGGCTTCTATCTGTTTGAATGCAGAAATGTCTAGAAAGTTTTTTTTCTAAATGCCTTGTTTAGGCAATATGCTTGATTAGATGTTCATTGAAACATTACTGTACTTAAAGTGACTTCCGTAAATCTTAAGTAAGAATTTTGCTATTCATTTTCTTAAAGTAAGAACATATAGTTGCACAAACATTTTCCCATTTTGATGCCAAAATCCACAATATTGTGAACAAACAAAAAAATTGCCCACAAAGAAAAAAATATTTCTCTCCACAGGGTTTTGGGCCAATGGTTGCAAACAATAACCGCAAACTGCTCAATGCCCAAAACCAACAAGGCATCACAGCATTACATGTTTGTGCAGTTCACAATTCCATGGCAACCGCCCTGGTCTTGATCGAATCTGGTGCTGATGTCACAATCACTGATATCTACGGATGGACTCCACTTCATTATGCAGCATCAGAAGGTAAAATACCCCAACACCCCGGTTAGAAAGTTGAACGGTGTAAAGTCTGGGTTTGACTCCTACCAATCCTAAAACTCTTACTGCTTATGGTGGTCATGCTGGTTTAAAGAGCAAAAAGAAAAAAAATAGTGAAAAAATATTGAACTTTTTGACAAAGTTTCATGGTATATAACAGGGGTGGCCAAACTGCGGCTCTTTGAGCCTATGATTGCGGCTCTTTTATGTTGAACATGCATTTCCCTATCCTGCAAAGTTGAGTAATTTTTTAAAGATTAGATGTACAGTGTTGAAACAGTATGAAGTGCAAAACCACTTAAAAGGCTCAGAAAACAACTGGTCTGGTGAAACCTTGTTTGCTTTTTCAACTACAGGAAACCTACAAATGGTCAAGGCACTGACACAAAGTTTTGGGACAAACAAGTTTAAGCTAAAGTCAATGCTGTCGACTGCAGACAAACAACTACATACACCACTCATCACTGCTACTGAGAAAAATCATACAAAAGTTACTAAATTGCTTCTGGATTTAGGTAAGACTAAGGATAACTTCAAAAGGGTAGTTATCCTTCAGACCTAATAGGTCTAAACAGTGCATACTTTCAACAGCTTTCTCACTTACAATTTTACCAAGGCCATGGCGAATTTACCCCTGGTTGAAAAATGTTCTAGGAATCTAATTTGCAACCATCCTGAGCCTTAGGTCTAATTTAGGGAGTGTAACTGCTCATGATGTTGATGAAAATGAGAGGTGTTAAAAAATAGTGCTTGCTGCCTTACTGAAACCTTCTACAGACATGGCTACACAATGCCTGATTTTAAACATTCTCAGTAAAAAATATCACAGTACGCCAGGCCCATTAAAGGCGTCATACCAAATCACCTGGCGTAGGCTAGAAAAATCTAGCCTGTGGTGGGATTCGAACCCACAACAGGAGTCTTTCTGGGACTCGCGCTCTACCAACTGAGCTATGCAGGCTCAGTGGAGAATCCGCCGGAAGTCAAATCACAAGCACCGTGGCCTGCCCCTTATACTGCACATGTCAGCTTTGTAGTAGGGGGTCGCCAGTTTGACCAGTATCAGTTAAGATGAACATAAATTCATAACTGGGATCAGCCCTGAAGCCTCAATGCAGACCAGCGATCACGGCACACTCATATATAAATCACAGTATGCCAGGACCATTAAAGGCGTCATACCGAATCAGCCGGTCACAAAGTATTCACCACCATATGGCAAGGCATAGGCTACAAAAATCTAGCCTGCGGTGGGATTTGAACCCATGACAGGAGTCTTTCCGGGACTCACGCTCTACCAACTGAGCTACGCAGGCTCAGTGGAGAATCCGCCGAAAAATAGCGAAAGCAATGTGTCTTCAAAACACACTTTAAGAAAAAGTCTTTCTTTCACAGACACATATAATTATCATGTTTAAGAAACAATATTTAATGGCAACTAACACTGTTGTTGGCAAAATCCAGATACCAAACACAGTTTTTCATTGCTATTATTTTTAAGGAGATGAATCTATTGCAAGGATAACAACCTTAAAAGGCAACACAGCATTGCACTTTGCAGCATCAATGGGAAACCTGGAAGTAGTAAAGTGTTTGTTGGATGTTGTGGACAATATAAATGATACAAACAAAACAGGAAGAACTCCACTTCATAAAGCAGCTTTTTGTGGCCAAGTTGAAGTGGTTGACTTCCTGATAAAAAGGTAATTTCAAAACATATATATGTATTGGTTTACTGACCATGGGTTCAGGAAAAAAAGTTAATCACCCAGAAAAAATCCTAAACTTGGTTGTAAAATTAAAATTTAGGATTTTGAAAGCTTGACATGTCCATCATACATTTCAGACAATTCTTTACCCCAGTTAGCCATTCAAAGTCTTGGTGAAAGTGTTTGACAATAAGAACACTATAGAGTTATATAAAGAATATTTTTGTAAGTTGAGAGATAGTTAAAGTCTCATAGACTCATTTAAGCCTGTAGATCAGTAATTGCTTAAACTGTGTGCCACGATAAAAAAATAGTTTGTTAATGTATCGCATGCTTGTAAGTCTGGGTTAAGAACTTACTGCCTTAGAAGGTCAAAATTAGTTAAAAACAGTCATACAGGTGTTTGCTAAACTTTCAGTAGAAAATAAGAGCACCGCCTTGGCTCAAATACAAACCTTTTTAGTGGAGCAGAAGTGAATGCTAAAGATCGTGGGGGAATGACTGCTTTGTTGTTGGCTTGCAAAAATGGAAACATCCGAACTGTCAAAACTTTGTTGCAAGAAAAAGATGTTTTTGTCAAAGACAAAGATGGGATGACATGTCTGCACTGGGCATGTATGCATAACAGAGTTGAAGTTGTCAAGGTAAAAAATAAGAAGATGTTTTGTTTCAACTTTTTTCATTTGAACAAAGTCTGCAAACCTCTATGGTAGTGGTTCCCAACCGGGGAGGAATTCCTCCCTAGGGAGGAATTTTATGAGTTCAGGGGAGGAATTTCATAAAAACTGCAAAAAAATTACATTGGAAATGTTATACAGAATATTTTTGTATATACATTATTATCTCCATTATAATTTGGACCCCGTTCACATTTGGTAAAGGATACTGAATGGACATCCCTAATTATAAGGTATATTTCAAATTGCTATAATTTTTATGTTATATTTGTTTTTCTTCTTATGGGGAGGAATGAATAGTTCGAAAATGGGCGAAGGGAGGAATGTAACAAAAAAGGTTGGGAACCACTGCTCTATGGTGTTAACTTCTTTACCTAATTTATTTTTGCAAAGGGACACTTTACTAAATCTCAAATTTCTTTTTTATGTATACATTGATTCCTCAGTTACGAACAATGGTTTGTTGGGAACACTATGCAGTAGATATAGACTTAAAGAGACAACTAAACTACATTTAACATGTAAACAGAGAACATATGCTTCAACAAGGCAGCTGCAATGATTATTCAATAAAACAACTTTTCATTTTTGTTGCCCAACACAGAATGTGGTTGGTACCGAACACAAAACTGTTGTTACCTTTACCAAATCCATTATGATTTGATCAATTTCTTCATTAAAATCTATTACAGGGGGTATCTTGCTTGATTCTATTTTTTAAGTTTAAGAGTTTAACTTACAGATTTTATTGAATGACGAAACTTGTATACAACAAATCAACAAGAGAAACCATCAACAAAAAACTGCATTGCATCTGGCGTCTGCAAAAGGACACCACAAAGTTGTGGAGTTACTGAGTGGAAAATGCGACATAATGTTGAAAGATAACAAAGAAAATGCAGCTATACACTTGGCAGCCGCTGCTGGACACATAAGGGTAGATAAGTGGTTCTAGTATATCCGAAACATTTCAGAGTAATTCTCAAACTGTACTAAGTTTTGGTTGAGAAAATATTCCAGATAATTATTCCAGTTGTGTTATAACCACTGTACACAAAACTTTCTAGTGAGCTCCTACCATATGTGTATGTGTAGCTGGAGCGCATTTAATTATGATCCACCAATTGTGCTGTCCACTATTTTGCAATCCAAATATTTTAATATTGCACAGCTAATTCCGACTTGGTGATAGTTCAGTGCTGTGTTGCTATGTTCTCTTTGACCAAGCGAAATAACTCATTTCAACTCCAGTTCAATGTTTTGGAGTAAATCGCAAGGAGCTTAACATTACAATTGCTAGTATTCAGAATCAACCAAATCGTATAAAAAACAATGTGGTACTGTTTTTAGGTGATCAAGCTGTTATTGAAGGAAAATCGAAGTCAAATTTTGGCCAAATGTCGCCATGGTAACACCCCCTTGCTGGTGGCGGCAATGTATGGTCAGAAAGATGTGGTGGAGTATTTGCTGGACAATAAAACCAATGTAGATCAAAAGTAAAACTACATTGGTTATAAACATTCAAGAATTTGAAACTATAAAAGGTACTCTTGTACTTTTCAGAAACAGCAAAAATTATTCAGCATTATCTTTCTGTGCCATCAAAGATTTTACAAACTGTGCTAGTGTCCTGATAGAAGCGGGGGCATCAATGGATTTTTCGGAACAATGCAATGTATGTCTCTATATGTGCTGTACTTTTCCACTATGAACTAAAGAATACATTTTATTACAGTACATGCCATTACATGTCGCATGTATTCACGGCAGCGTTAACATGGTGCACTTGTTGCTGAAACACAATGCCTCCGTTTCAACACTGGATCAACAAGGAAATAACCCACTTGATCTTGCAATTAAACATGGACACAAAGTAAGACTAAAGCAGGCTCTTTTAATCCAGAGCCCCGACTACCACATAACAGACCAGAATCCATATATATTACAAACAAATCCAGTTAACTGCATAACCAATTTGCTAAGCTTTTTTACAATTTTCAAGAGTAGGCTTTCACTGGACAATTATTTTAACATTTGCGACTTACAATTCCTATGCAATTAAGCAGGTTTGCCTGTAAATATTTTTATAGAGTCTGCCAATAGTTATTTGAACGCAAAATTAATTATACCTAAATAAGACTTGAGAAAAACTGGACCACTGTAACTCTGTAACAACTTTATTTAAACCAGGGGCCTTTGTTACTGTGGGGCCAATTACAAATGTCAAAGTTGGATCGTGGGCCGCACCTGTGTATAACACAAAGTGATTTTGCTTTGTTGCTTACCAAATATGCTATATTACAAGTATAATTCGTATTTGATTCTACCCACATTTTGCCAGGTCGCATAAACTAGCATCAGGCGCATTAATCAGCTCAAAAATATGTAATAATTGGACTCGTTTGCTAGTACTTTTGAAATCCAAGCGTCTCTGCGGGCCGCACAACCTTTAAAGAAGGGCTGCATGCGGCCTGCGGGTCGCAGGTTGCCCACCCCTGATTTAAACGGTAGAGCTACTAACACCATAACTCACTTGACACCCAAAGTCGATTAGGGGGCGTAAAGAGCTGAATTTTTTATTTAGCGACTATAAATGGGTTGGGTTGGGAAATAAGTTTTTAAAATTTTTACATTAGTAACTCATTTTTTGGGTTAGTTTTATTGAATTTTAAGTGCTAATACCTTACCCCGACCCTAATAGCCCTAACCGTAAGCATTTTTGGAGATATAACTAAATCGACTTTGGGTGTCAAGTGAGTTATGGTGTTAGTAGCTCTACCGATTTAAACAAACTGAAACTTTTTAAATCTTTAGTCCTGTGTTCGAGCAATTATTGAAAGTTCCAAGTGGAAAGGGGCAATGCGAACTACACAACAGTCCTCCGAAAATGGATACATCACCACACCGTTGCGAGAGATGATAAAAACAATGCCTGATATGGCCAGGTTGCTTTTCTCAAGATGCACAACAGTCAGTCCGGATCTAAGACCGGGTGACAAGGAATATAATGTATGTGTGATTAAGTTTAACAATTTTTTTTTTGGATATAAACCATTAAACTTTATTGAGATAGTTTTTAAATATTGCTAGGACTTTCATGAACAATTTTATGGACACAGATGATTCTGGTTAATACTGAATTTTATTGTGTTGCATGGTGGTTCCTAAATTGTAACCTATCATTAATTAACAAAAAAAATTAACTTATATGCACATTCTTGTAAAACCAAACAACTTTTTTATCTTAACTTGTGTTTCCCTGAACAAGAAACTTAAGCAGCATTGTTCCATCCCAGTGAAATTAAACAGTAGAACTAAAAATAAAATAGAACATGATTCAACATATTGGCAGTAGGCCAGACATGTCAATGACAGACGCACTGTCGGCAATATGCAATCAGGCATTTCCTACCCACAGGGGATAAAAATAAAACAAACAAACAAATTTTTGCTATTGCTCACATTAGGTTGTGATTACTGTAATAAAAATCCTTACTTGGGGTTGCACTTTTTTGCAGATTCGATTTGACTTTGAATTTCTGGATGACGCATATTCCATCAATGCATGGAAAGTTTTACAAGCAGGTGGAGAAAGTGCTACAGAACATGGTCAAGCTCCATGCTATGAGGTGGAAGGTATTGTCAATGCTATCTCGAAACCGTACACAGACCAACATAGTGTACTGAGACACAACCATCCACTGGCTACCATGGTATGTTGTGTAAAATAACCAGAATATGTGATTAGATTAGCCCAGAGATTTTACTGGATAAGCAATATGCCTTGAATTTACAATCATGATGCAATTATCCAAATTCATCTGCATGAGAATACAAACCAAATATAGATGGCTTGCTGCAATAAAATCAGGGTCATCTAAAATCCCATTTTCTGTTATATGTTAAAATAATTACATGTTCTTCACAAGGTACAGCACAATGAACATGCTCCTAACTAGAACTATCAACATTTTCTGCATTTTCAGCAACAAACAATGTATGCATAAGCAGTTCTGTTGGTGTATCAATAACTCTAAAACATACATGTACCCCTTCACATTAACTAACTATCACAAAAACACTAATTGAAAATAACTTGAAACTTAGCAATTGAGACATTTAACAAAATATGTTTTAGATCAAGTATGGCAGCACTGAGCTTTTGTGCCATCCGCTGGTCAAAATCTTACTCCAGTTTAAATGGAGAAAATATGGACGTGCAGTTTATTATGCATTGCTAATGTTGTATGCATGTTTTCTTTTCACATTGACTTTCTATCTGCTTGCTATTCCACCACCCTACTCTGTGAAGGTAAGAAACTATAAGACAGTGGTTCTCAACCGGGGGTCCGCAAAGCGTTTTCAGGGGGTCCACAACAACTTTCTAATTTTGCGGACATGGACATTGATAAAGTGCTTTTTAAAAATATGTTTCAGCGTTTTAAAATAGCATGAAACTTGTTGAAAAACAGTTTTCATAGGCGATAAACCAAAATGCATTGTGACATTTTAACCCCCGTTGTGATGCAACAGACGTAAATTGTTGGTGACAAACAACGTCACATCACAATGTAATGGCTCTTTATCATTGAGTTCCGATGTCACAGCCCAGTCAAAGTGATTGAAATTTCGGTCCTGGACCAAACGTGGTTGGTATTTTCATACCTTTTTTGGGTTGCTTGTTAATAAAAAAAGGACAGAAAATACCAAAACCTTCAAAGGGGTCCGCGATTAGCTTGATGGTACCAAAAGGGGTCCGCAAAGGCAAAAAGGTTGAGAACCACTGCTATAAGAAGTGTGTAAGTTAATTTCACTGTAAAGTTAATCAGGACCCTGTTGGACCTAAAAAATTGTACAGATTATACAAAGACCCAGATTAACCGGTGTCAATTGGTTCAAGTCTTACCACATTACAAATAATTTGTATCTCAAGTTTTGTTTTTTAGGCAGGATCTGAATTAATTAACCGAGGTTTCTTATGCATGCGATGTATCTGTTGCACAATTTTTCTTTTACTTAAATGTTTTTAGTTCTGCCACAGTTTTTGCTAGTATCTTTTATTGTAAGTGATGGATATATATGTGCAGTAACACAATCTGGTACAAACACAAAACATATTTGCATATCTTTTAAACAGTCAAGTTCAGAATTTTTACATTGCAGAATATTATTGTCATGTTTTTACCATTATCTGTTCAGATTGAGGGAAGCGGTAAAAATGCTTGCTTTGTAATGAATAAAGGAGCCAATCCCAAGTGGGAAACATATGGATGTGAATGTTGCCAACACGGGAATCTTAACAATGGTTTTATGACTTTTCTTGCTGTCAGCATCGGAGTGCTAGCATGTATTAATCTTATTAAGGAGGCAAGTAGAATATGTTAGAACAGTGATTCACAACTGGTGTACTGTAAAACCGTTCTAGATGTATTGCAGTGTAACTGGAAATGTATGTTAAAAGAGAAACAAATTTTTGATGTTTATTTTAGTGGATTCCAATCTTAAGGGGGAGAATTTTAACAATATAATTTTCTGTGGAGGATAGTGAAGTTCGTATAAGATCCAAATCTTAAATGAGTTATTGGTTCTACTTTCATGGTGTATTAGGAAAAAATGAAAATTGATCAGTGAAATTTGTCATAAAAAGTTGGGAACCACTAGTAAATCTCATTAAAATGGTGTACATTTATCTTGTTTTTATCACTAACTTTCAGCATTTTTGGTGGCCCACTAAAATGTGAGTGAAAAAGAATTGGAAAGCACTCTAAAATATTATTCTGAGAAATGTTTTAACGTCTTAGAATGTTGCCGATTTTATTTTCAGGGTTTTCAAATTTGGAGAACTCGACATCGCTACTTTCAATCTGTGGACAATTACTTTGAACTGGTCTCATATGTTTCAGCAATGATAGTTATTATTGATTGGTCAGATAAAACAGCAGTGACAGGAATAAAAGAGGTGAGTAAATTCTACTCTTGAACATTAGCAAAGAGTTAGATTAGGCAAAAAGTTTCATCATGAACTGTTGACACCTGACAAGTTAGTGCTAAATTCCATAATATAGATACCAATAACAGCTATAGCTCAAAGTTTTTTACCATACCCATTAGGCGGGTTACATTTTTAATGAAATGCCAATACTTTTTCAATCCTTCAATTTTCTGTTGCGCGTATACCTTCAATAAATTGTCAACATGCCATAAGGACCATTTTTGTTGTTGTTATATATTCAAATTATTTTTTAACACTTCACAACAAGGATTCCAATAGATGAAATGGTAACATATGTTTCGCAAATAGCCAAATATTAGGAAAATCAACATAAAAATCCAAAATGGTTATTTGACAGACCTGTCTGTAATCAGAAGCACAATATTTAGGAGCGTTTATATGTCAGTAAGCATGCCTTGCAAGACTTTTTGCATTTTTTAAACAGTATATCTAATGTAACAGGACTGGCAATGGAATGTGGCATCAATATGTCTTCTGTCTTCTTGGATGACTTTGGCTTTATTTGTAAGAAAGTTACCAACCCTTGGAATTTATGTTATCATGCTTCTCAATGTTGTCACCACATTTGGAAAGTTTCTGGTGACATTTTTCTTGTACATTGCTGGATTTGGATTATTCTTTTATATGATGTTGCAAAACCAGGTAGGTTAATTGAAAAATACACCCAACTTTAATGGTGTGTGCAAAAAACAAAAAGTATCTGCATATATTTGCTTGCAAGCAATCTTGGCAACTGAATGCTGTGTTATTTATTTTTGGTTTGTTTTACAGATCACATTTCAGACAGCTTGGCAATCTATGGTAAAAACTACTGTGATGACAATCGGGGAACTTGATTATGCATCTATGTTTTTTGATGATGGGCCACAAGATTGTACAGATTCAGTTGAATCATGTGTAAGTTTCAAATCAGAGACTAAAAAACTTTTGTTGTGTGATAACTTTAGCAATTTTAATTTTAATCTCAACATCAACAGACATCAAAAGTGGCATCTTTTTGTCTCATATATTTCATACAGAGGTACTTGGATCAGCCCTGAAGCGTTCATGCAGACCAGCACTCATGGCACACTCATATATAAATCATAACATGCCAGGCCTATTGAAGGTGTAATACCGAGTCAAGTCAGTCTCCCAAGCATTAACCATAAGGCAAGGCACAGGCTAAAAAAATCTAACCTGCAGTGGGATTTAAACCCACACATGATCCTTTTCAGGACTAGCGCTCTACCAACTATGCAACCATTTTTTCGATTAGTTGGATTCAGCACCTACAGTACACGCTGTTACTTCCACAGCTGAAATGAGGTTGCTATAAAGCTGATAGAAGGCAATAGGCATGATTTTTTTCATGTCTTTGGAAGTCCAGAATAAAGACTATATGTTGTTGTAACAAAAGTGTTGTTTTCCATAGGAAGCCTATTCTCCTGTAGTTACCTATCCAGAGTTAACTATCACCATCTACCTTGTATTTCTGATGCTCATGCCAATCATCATGATGAATCTACTGGTTGGCTTGGCCGTTGATGACATCAAGAGCATTCAGGATAAAGCAACTAACCAAAAAATGGAAATGCAAGTAAATGAATCAACTGTTAATCAGGGTTTGGGAGTTGGCTAAAAAACTCTACAATTTGCTGTTAATATGTTTTTGTATTAGAAAATTTCCAAAAGAGCAGGGTTTCCCAACCTGAGCGTTAGTGTCCTCCACTTGCAGTTTATTTAAACAAATCATTATGTTACAGTTGTGGGTACACGGGCCTACTTTTTGGAAAAAAATACGTAGGTGGTGCAGTAAGTAGGTAGAAACACAATAATTGGTACCTTCATATTAACCCATGTTCCAAAGACCCATTATACTGTATAACAATAACAGCGGCTTCATCAACTCTTAGGGTTGCCCAAGGTTTGTTACAAAAATTTAAACAGGAATGATTTACATGTATATATACATTAGTGTGCAGAGTATGTACAAGTCGGAAATGTGTATTTTTCTTACTGTTATACTTGTATTATAATGTTGTTAACGCTATCGTAATGATAAGGGATTCCATGACACCAAAAAGATTGAAGAGCACTGATTTAATGTCTGTACTTTTTATTCGACCTTCTGTACAGATTAAGTTAGCATTGGATGTGGAGTTTTTGATCCCAGAAATGATGAGAAAACACTTCTCAGTAGAGAAGTATGTGATGTACCCGAACAAACACATCGAAAGAAACTGGTTGGTTAGATGGTTTTTCGAAGATGATGATTTCAAGCCTGAGTCTATCACACAACTACTCATTGCAGAAAAGGTGCAAAGTCAATTAAATACTAAAATATCAAGAAACTTGGCCTTTTAATCGAGAAACTTATCCTTTCGCCATGTAGTTGGATACTGAATCGGAAAACATGGCAATATCCATTGGAAAGTAGCATTCAAGACCGTCTGTTTAAGTAACTTTAGTTATTCTTGTAGGAACAAACTTTTATCTCATTTTATGTGACTGGATGCTCAAAGAAGTGTGTGAATGACAATGCTAAAACATTGGTGTAATTTTGTTACAGAAAACGGTCATAACCATCACACCACTAACCAGTTTCGTTTGACAGTTTAGGTGTTACAAGCATAAAAAATTGAGAACCACTGATATTTTCACACAGGAAACAAGAGAACTATTGCTGGAACAGAGCAGTCAGTCAGTTCAACAAACCCATGACATTTGCGCCAAACTACAACAAGTCTACCAGCAAAATAAGAAGTTACATGAGATGCTAATGCAACTGACGATAACACAAGCAGCTAACAACAATCCTGCAGATGTATAGAACTGCAAATTCATGAATCAAGAGAAAGAGTAGATGTAGAGTAAATCGCAGTCAAACCGGATTCAGTTAATCCGGACCTTTGCCTTATTCGGACAAAACTTAAGGATTTGTAAGACTTTTTACTAATTAACATTGGGTAATCCATGTCCAAACAGGTCCAGAATAACCAATATTTACTGTATTTACAAACTTTAAAAGAACAACTCCTTAAAATGTATGTGTAATCATTGTTATTATGTATGCAATCAATTTACGTTAATAGACTGCAAAAGTGTTACTGTTATGTTGTTTTGTCTGTTTTTGTGGTAAGTATGGTTTGCAATCTATGTGTATAAATGTGATGATATTTTTTGCTGTTTGATCATATGTAACTCCTAATAATGTTCCATCCTAATAACACTGTGTATTTATTGTGTGATATTGTTTTCAGTATTAACTTTGTTGACACCATATTAATAAAACAATATTCCAAATGCTTTGTGTTCATTTCTTTAAGACTGCAAACATTAAACTTTGCCTAGAGTTACAGGCAAAACAGTGTGCACTGTCTTCAGCTCACTCATAAAATGCTCGATGATACTATATTGATAAAGTGACACTAAATCAACATCCCCATTTTGGTTTCTAAACAGTTACCTGACTATTGTGGATTCAATTTCTCTGTGCTTTATGCCCAGTTATGGCAACAAACAGATTTACTGAGAATACATTCATCCTGAAAGCGTCTATGCCAGGGGTGGCCGCATCCGGCCCGCGAGCAACTTTTGAGCGGCCCGCGACTCGTATTTAATCGGCCGGACGAAATGTATGTGTTAAAGCCCATTTTTATACCAAAGAGTTGCTACATTAAACGATGACATTTATTAGTTTATCACTAAGAATAGGCACTGTTACATACAGAGACAAAATCATTGTGTGTTTGACTTTGCCTACATTGCTATGTTATTGCATGACCATCATTGCGTCCCGCCTCAACAATATATCACTACTTTTTGCCCCGTGCATGCAAAAAGGTTGCCTACCTATGGTCTATGCAGACCAGCAATCACGACATACTCATCTATAAATTATAGTACACTAGGGCAGGCGCATTGAAGGTGTTATACCAAATTAAGAAGGTCTCCTGAATATTCCCATATGGCAGGGCTTAGACTAGAAAAATCTAGCCTGTGGTGGGATTCAAACCACTGTCAGGAGTCTTCCTAGACCAGGGGTCGGCAACCTTTTAGGTGACGCATGCCAATTTACTTGTTATTTCCTTGTGATAATTGCTTCGCGTGCCAACGTTTTTCTAAATAATAGTGCTTCATGCCAGCAGATAACAATAATAAAAAGAAAGCAGAGTGTTTTTTACATGTAAGGCTGAATTTTACAACAATGGCATGATAAAAACTATGAACAAGCAGTGTAACAGGTTAAATAAATTGTTACTCCAATATAAACAGGCAAATCGGTTGGCGTGCCATGAAAAACCACCTCGCATGCCAGGGGTTGCCGACCCCTGTCCTAGACTCACGCTCTACCACAGATTTGGTGAGGCATGGGGATCAGCCTGTTACTGCTAAACTAGAGTGCCATTATGTAGCTATAGTAGGGTATATGATTATAAAAACTTACATTTACTGCTTGGTGGGTTGGTGAAGCACTTTTAGGTGTCTTGCATTTTGGAGATCTCAAATATCCAAATGGGTCTTCTTCTGTAGATCTCCGAGCCTCTTCCAACAGATCGTTGGTCGTTTGACTGCTGCTGTCCAAGCCATCAAACTCCAATCCACATTGACTGAAAAGCAAAATTATTTGTAATTAAAAAAATGACCAATATTGTAAATTTCAAAATTACGGCTAATTCCAATCATTCACACATTTTGGGTTATTGCATAGCAAATACAAAACTAGTATGTCACCAAAATCAGTATAAAACTGGGTAAAAAGTATATTATTGAGTAAATACTTCCGAGAATTCAAGTTCCTACAAACAAGAATTGTTGTACAGTACACTTAGTTTAGCAAAAATATTATGAGTGATTTAAAACTACTGCACCTGCACATAGTTGAATATGGCCTAAGTTTCTAAAAAATAAGGTTTCTCCACTTACTTTTGACTATTTTGTGCAAATATAAGTTCATGGGTAGATGATTTGTCTTTTCTGTCAATATGTTTATGCTCTCTGCTGCCATCTTGCACCTTGCTATTTTTTGTCCCACAGTTTGTTCTCACTTTCCATTTTTCAAATTTGCTATTTTCTGTTAATCCAGCTAAACGCCTGTCCACTTGTGGTCCTTTGCTTACACTTGGCAAATCACTACCTTCACCACCATTTATAGCTTTACAGTCTAAACCAGTACCTGTATGTTTATCATTGATGTCAGCCCAAAACTGTTCACTATCTTCTGCATAACTTTGTGCCAGTATTTTTCTCAATCTGCTCTCACATGGTCTAGCCTCGTACTCACAAGCAACTATTTGACATGGACTCAATGCTGGTTTGCAGACAGGTGAATTGTCTGTACTGGGTCTGGGTGAGTAAAACTTGTTGCCAATCCTATCTTTCAGGGATCGTATACCGTCTCTAATCTCATCCAACAATTGAATTGCTGCTCCGCTTTCGTTTAACAAATGTTCGGAGATGTTTGGTTTGAAATCTTCATTTTTGGAGTTCAGGGTTTCTGAAGACCTGCTGTTACTCATAGTGCTGTATTCCATACATGAAAATTAGCATAAAATATAGATATTTGTGCTTAAAACTTGGACTGATTGCTTATTACTTGTTAGTTGTTACTCTAATGAATTGCCCACTATAAAGGTTCTTTACCTTTTTTCTATTTACATCTTGACAGCTTTCGAAGAAATAAAAATTTCCTATTTTTTTTATTAACACACTAAATTAAGAATAGTAACAAACTGTTCTGCCGTCTTTTGGAAAAACCTAGTAAGCGACATATTTTTCAAAATGCGTTTTTTTAGTGGAATGGTGACCTAATGTTGGCTAGTTTTCTGTGTAAAAATTTGGAATTTGAAAGATATCTAGTTATCGATATATTTACGGTTAAAAAAACCTAGTAAGTGAAACACAACGCTAGAAGTATTTGGCAAAACCTAGTATTGCTGTTTGACCAATCATGACGGTCGAGTTAGTCACGTGACAACTTTTTTCTGACAGCTGCGTGTTGTCGCCTTGTTTACTTATCTATTGGCGTTGTGATTTAGTTTTGTTTGCTATTAAGTAAATACCGGTATTTTAAGTTTGTTTAGCTGTAGCTATACCATCCAGTTTCAGTGTTTGTTTAATATGGCTACCACAAGAGAAAAACTAATCTTTGCCCTTAAAAAAAAAACAAAGAATGAAGCTCCAGTTTCCAGGAAGTTTGGATTAAAAACTTGCTTGCCAGGTTACACTTCTGAAGGCATTAAGGTGGAAATTTAAGTTGAGATGAGAAACACATTGTTAATGTCCAAGAGAATAAAAGTTTGAAATATTATAGTTCATGTAAGTACACTTTGATTTCAGCACTATAGCCATAAGCAAAAAACAACACATAGATATGGCTCAGAATCAGACTAAGAAACAGGTTATTGTACTGAAATTAAAACCGCAAGTGTGGATGATATTAATCATAACGTGAGTAGTTGTTGTCATTTGTAGTCTTATCTGACATGACTACTGAGCATCATTTAACTCATCAAATGATCAGGATTCAAAACTATTTCAGCTCCAAAATGACAGTTCTTGGTTAGGAAGAATTGTGCCACTGGACCAAGATTCAGATAGTTTAACCAAAGAAAATCCATATGTTACAATTTCCTCTAAGCTTGAAAGTTTACATGCTGAACCTATTACAGGTATTTTTCTTTCACGCTTGAAACCTTGCATGATGTTAATTTATGTTGTTAAAGGTTAATGATGATTTTTAACTTATAAATTATAAATGTTCACAAACAGATAAACATAATCATTTAAGTTTGCTCATCTCAAAGTTAACCATTCCAATGTTTTATTAAGTTTTCATGTCTAAAATATTATAAAAACTGCTGGCCGCAGGACTTTGCTGGAAGAAGGAAATTCATGAAGGGCACTATTCATAAAACTGCAATGTTGGAGCAAACATATCTGAAAGCTGCATGGAGCTTTATTCTTTTTTTTTTCTTTCTTTAAAAGGTCCAAGATTAACTTTCCTTGTGTGGTAGCCATATTAAACAAACAATGAAACTAGATTTTGTAGTTTAACAAACTATATTTACCAGTTTTTGCGACAACATGCTGTCGTAAGAAAAAATGACATGTGTTTAGTAAATCTGTAATAAAATATACATAAAAAAGCTACCTTTCTAGATGTTATATGTTTTTATTTGTTATGTAAAAACATATTTTTGGGTGTCATTCAATTGATGGTTAAACTGCTTGATGTTTTCATGTTAGACTTTTGTAGCATGGTAAGTTAACCACATCAAGAACTCACAAAAGTTTATGACATGTTTTGTAAAAGTATCTTTGCCATGTGCTTGTGATGTTGTTGAACAAATATACTTTTTATTGGTCCTCAGCACTAGCATGTTGCTATTGCTAATAAAAGGTTTTTGACTGAACATTTGTACTCCAGCATTCTTCAAACAGCTTGAAAAATGGTGACTTAAATGTAATAACACAGTTTATGAAAAAAATAAAAAGCTTCTGTTTGATTTGTGAAGGTGATAAAGCAAAAAAATCCATCTATTGTTCTGAGCCTAGACTTTTCCAAATTATATTTTAGTTAGTTTTGCATTTCTTATCCGGTAAAACCTAGTATATTGTTTTTTCATGGATAATAAACAAACTAACAATATGTCGTGAACCATAGGTATGGCAAAATTTTTTTACTGTAACATGTTTGTGAAAAACACCAAACAGGTAGACAAAAAAAATATTTTTGGATGCTAACCAACATCAAACGCGTTTTGTGCTTTTTCTCGAAAACTTGAAAATTGCAGTTACTAGGTTTTACCAACGGACGGCAGTGTTAACTGATGTTTAACCCAAAACACCTAATTTAACACCAGATTATCATAAGTCACAACTGATAATTTGTTACCCATCAGTTTCCATTTTATTAAAATTCAGTTTCCAGGTAGTTTAGAAATCACCTGATATTATTTAGTCGTTCCTCTTGTTTCGACAACATTTCTTGAGAATTTGTGAGATTGAGTTGAAGATCTGCCAATTCCTGTTGCTGCCGTTCGTACAACTAGAACAAAGGCAAAACAGATTAAAATAGAAGTAAAATGCGACAAATTTTTCTAATTTATACTGAACAGGTGCGATAGAGTTGTTGCACACCAAATAGTTGGCAAATAATATACAGTAAACCTCCATTGAACCAGATTCGGTTAATATCGCCATATTCAGACAAAACTTGGGGTACAAATGATTTGTAATGTGGTTATCTAATCGACATCGGGGAATCCCGGCCTTCACCTAATCTGGACACACTTTTTGGAACAAATGCGTCTGGATTACCAAATGTTTACTGTATAATATATACATCACTTCAAAAATAACATCAAATTATGCTCTGTACCTACATTAACAACCAATACCCGCAACTTGGGAAACGCAAAGTACATCCATCATTGCAAACTAGTGGGTACATTTTTTCAGTTGTGTCAATTTTTTGCTTGATAAATATGGGAAAAAAGGTATGCTTAGGTGTTGTTCACCTCTCGAAGAGCACACAGCTCCAAATCAGTTCTTTCTTGTTTAGATTTTTGCAAATTCAGCAGTTCCTCCTTTCTACGAATTTGTTCCTCTAAAAAGAATGCCATAGTTGGCGTTACAAAATACAAAACAAACATTTTTCCACCAGGTTGCAAATCCAAAAATGGAGTAAAGTTATTTATACAAAACATTTTAAAGAAATTATAAATTTGCCTATTTTTTCCATCAGCACAATGTTCATCACGACAGCAAACAAGTAAACAAAATTAAAAAAATGAAAACATTGGCAAAATTAAAAAAAATCATTTAAAACAAGTATTTTAAATCTTTACATGTGTTGGAGAAAAACTTTACTAAATAAGGTATATATTTGGAGTTTTTATAAACCTATTAAAACAAAGGAAATTGTCAATATTATGATTGTCATTCACCTGCTAAGTACATTTCTTGTTTCATTTTTTGTGATTCATCTCTCAAAATGGCAATTTCTTGTCTTAATCCAATAAGGTCACTTGTTTTGGTTGCCATTTCACCTAAATACAACATACAAAATATCATAACAACTAAAAAAAAGATTTATTTTGTAAACCAAGTAGAATTATAGTTTTTTGCTTTATGTTTAATTAAATTAGTTATTAATGACGCTCTGTTGGTGAAAATATACATCTAACTTCAAAAGCAAGACAAAAACAACCAATAATATACATAAACGCTTAGTTTGTTACTTACTAATTGTTTTATCCAGTTCTCCCTGACAATGCCTAAACTTGGCTCTTTGGTCTTCAAGGTCAGCATGGGCTGCAGCTCCGTTACGCTTGCATTCATTCAACTCAGATTCAAGACGTCGCAATTTTGAATTAAGTTCACTGATTTGGCTCTCAGCCCCAACCAAGTCACCCTCCTGGAAACAGTAATTCTTAACTCAGGAACCAAAGAAACTGTGTAAAACGGGCTCCTCCATAATACGCAATCTACTTATAAAACGTATGCAACTTTTAAAAATGTTGACGGTTAGGGCTTTTAGGGTCTGGGTGTGGGTTTATAATAAAAATAACACTATAATTTAGTTTTAGATGCCCAGGTTAGGCTTAATATTCATGTGTGTTGAGAGTGGTACTAAATACCATATGGTGCCACAGGTTAACACTTGTAAGAAAATTAAGCCCAAAAGGTATCTGAGATTAAATTATATATATAGTTATTTTTGTTGTAAACCCTCACCCAGACCCTAATAACCCTAACCGTCAACATCTTAGTTAGTTTTTTTAGTAGATTGCGTATAGATTGCATATTTTAGAGTGGGCCGTGTAAAACTACAGGTACTGTAAAAATACTTTAACTAAGTGTGCTTTCTTTTGGCCAAATCTAAGGGCAAGATGAGTTGAGTTTGGTTAATCTAAATATGTGGCATTTTCATTAAAAAGCACACTCTGTGTTTACAAAAAACCATTAGCCAGTGGCACCGTGAAAAACAATAAATTGTTGGCCAAGTAAAAATCAGAAATTGAAACAAAATACTTAAGCCTACAAAGTTTTTGATTTGGCTTCATAAAATGTCAAGCATGAATTTATTACCTTGAGTTGAAGTTGTGTGACAAATTGTTGCTCCTTAGTTTCCAAAGATCCAATCCGGCAGTTAAGATCAGACAAAGAGGTGTTTAAAACATCGTTTTGTGACTAAAACAAAATTGTTTAGTCCATATTGATGGTAACATCTACTAGTTCTTAAAAAGTCATTTAAACTGAGTAAATGTTACATTTCAAAAAAGATTCTAGAAAAACCAGAAGGGCAAAAATAGGACAAAAAAGAAGTAGAGTCAGACATTTTATGAGAGGAAAATCAGGTAAGGAATTTGTTACCCAACATCACAGCCCTGCTCTTAACCATGTGGTAGTAAGACTACAGACCTGAAGCTCTTGTTTGTAGGCTTTTGCTTCACTTGCATTAATCTCTGCTTTCTTAAGTTTGTTTTGAAGACACTCCAATGCCTCGTCTTTGCTTCTGTGTTTGGTGTCAGATACTTTAAGTCTTTGAATAAGTAATCGAAGCTGCTCATTTCGCTTTCTGATTTCCACTACAAGACAAAAAATAATTTTGATGACATAAAACCACTGTGAAACAACCTAATAACAAAAGACATAATAAGGAGTTTAGAAATCTTGAATAGAACCGGACCTGAATAGTTTTTGACTTTTGTATTTATTAATAAACTGGACAAATTATAGTATGCTAGGCTGATTGAAGGCGTTATACCAGCAGTATACCAACTGAGCTACAAAGGCTAGCTTCATAGCTTCATGGCAGGCTGTTTCCAGTATGAATGTTTTTATTAAAACATGAAAAGGTTTCTTTCTGTACAGAATTGCACTGCAAGTCTTTTTTTAAATAATAAAGTTTATTTTGCATACTTTCCATCTTTTCACTTCGTTGTTCCACTGCCACAAGTTTTCTTCTGTCTCGTTCCCATGCCGACAATTGTTGTTGATGAGCAGCAACCATATCATTCAGTTCACGATCTCTGTCTTGCAATTCACCAATAAGCAGTTGCAACTCTCTCCTTTGTTTGACAATTGTGTCAGATTGAAGATCATATCCAGACTAGAACAAAAATAAATAAATATATATACTGATCATAGTTGCACTTTTTAAAACATCTAATCCAGAGGTTTGTTGATCATGAAATTAAAGCTTACACTTTGAATTTTTATATGGTCACCAACAAAATAAAACTACCATACTGAAAGAAATAATGACTGAGGTAAAAAAACTTACAGATGGATCAACACTGTTGTGTTTGCTATATTCCTCTTCAGTTTGCATCGCACCACGATTTTCCTGTAACAGAAAATGTCTGTGATGCAATTTAGGAATACAAAATTTCTTATATCGCCCTTATCAACCAACAAAAGTACAACATGGTGACTCAAATAGTTTTATGCATCAATAACATCGTAAATTTATTTTGGAACATTTTAATATTTTTCTCAATTATTTGAGTGATAATTTTTTTTTAAATATAGTTTCGAATTTTGGCTCTTACTTGTCTATTGATACGGAAGGCTGTTACTTTTTTATTTCTGTGGCTCAGTTTTTTAGGCTGAAGATTTGCGACAAATACCAAAACGTCTCAGAATAGCAAATTATTTATTTCGTTATTTCGTTCCGGGCCGATATTTTCATTTCGTTCCGGTCTGGCCGAAATAAAATTATAACGGTATTTTGGCCTTAACAAAGGAACATTTCTTTGTGGTCATTACAACTATTAAGCGAAACAAGAAAGAAAGTTGCAACACACAAGAAATTATTGCTTTACGGTGCAAAATTTTTAGCAATTGTTTCATGTCAAATGTCCAGAACAAAATAATCGAATAAAAAATACTGGTATTTCGTTCCGTTCCGGTATTTTGAATATTTTTTATTTCGGTATTTAAACCATAAATAATTTATTTCGTTCCGGTATAACGTTCCGGTATGAAACACTGCGTTTATGGCTATGCCCAGATTAATTTCAATCATTTTGTAAGTTCTTACCTTACTCATTTTCGGGGAGCTTCGAAAACGTGGATGCATATTCCTCTTAATCCTCTGCTACTCTAATATTTTTTGTCTTTCTTCACTGGCTGAAATGTAACAAACTTTACTGTGCCATAAACACTTGGAAAATAGCGATTTGACCTCACAAGTAACTTCTGGACAACAGTGATCCCTCTAAAGCGTTCTCCCACCATGACAACAAACATTCCATTAAAAGAAAACAATGGCGTCATTAAATTACGTGAATAGCCAACAAATTAATGAAACCTGATCGTTTACAAGTTGTGAATACATCGCGATTGTGTTTCAGAATTCGCGCCTGGACGAGCGCATAGAAATCAAATTTTAAAAATTTGGGACCCTCTTTTTAAAAAATATGAAACGACATGTTTGTAAAACAAAATTCCACAGTGAAATTTAACACACTTTACAGTTTACACCTACCCAAATTTCTCTTGAGGGCCTTGCTTACCTGCTACTGCTTTGTTTGTTTGTTTTTTATTTTACATCTTGACATATTTTTGTTTAGAATTCTGCGAGCCTCAATTTTGAAAAAAAAATCGACATAACATTGCTCTGATAAGAAATGCACAGACTAAATGAATGTGGTAAAGCTGTATACTATAGTACGGCTTACGTAACTGGTGTCATCTGTATTGAGCAACTTTGTTTTGGACAATTTGTTTTAAACATTCTTGTCTAAATTTGACATCAAACAAATCTGCGTTTTGGGGTCGCTTATATTGTACGACCAAAATTCACAGTTGCAAATCGTCATTGTACATCATTTACAGTTAATTGAAGGAAATTACACAAGGCCTTTATCTTTTGACACAATCACATTTCAAAGCAGCATCTTTATACTTCGCCACAGAAAACACTGTACAAAATTAAACTTCGACACCATTCTCTTCTTTGCTGGATGAAAACGTTCACAATACTCATCAATTTTAGAGTGGCTTTACTCAGGAGTTGGAAAAAGATCAGAATCGTTCTCCTGAATAGAGTTTTACGCTGCAAACAAGAAAACAAATTATTAGATGATTTTGTGTGGTTGCCTGTTACTCCACAGTTTTTCTACAATTTAAAGAAAAGACAATTGAACGTCTGTAAGTTCTAATTAAGCTAGGGTATGATCACTCAAACTAAAATATATTGAATTACAACGGTTCCTAAAATCTTACCCAGTTTTAACAAAAGAAAAAAACATATTTAAAACAATTTTCAAATGTGTTTTTGAATATGATTCTGTACAGTTCTGTGGCAATTATTCGGTCGGTTGTTGATAGTTTCTGACTCCTGGAGGGAAACAGTGATTTGTTGGTTTCGTAAATCACAACAACAAAATCACTAGTCTTCCACTAGGTGGCAGAATATCGACCCAATAATCAAGAGCTCATCACGTATCGAAAAAATATATCCAAGAGCAGACAATGCACCTCTATCTATTCACACGGTAACCAAAGTAAGCAAATGTTAAACAGAAAAAAAACAGAGAAAATATGGCTTATAAGTCTGATTAAGCAAGCTGTTCCGGAAACTTTTGATCTCCGCCAACTGTGCAGACCAAAATACAGTTGTTTAAAGAAATACTTTCACAATTTTACTGTAATGGGTGAAACCGCTTTTCGGTATTAAACATGATCAATGAAATTGAGGTTCTGGCTTTCTCATACACACCCACATCTTTCAGCAAATCCTATACCATGAGATTAAAGTGGCACTATGCAAAAACGAATATCTTTTGCACCAGATTGTTAAAAAAAGGGTTGGGGGCCAAGCTTGTCAAGAATATATAAACATGCTAACCTTTTCTGCAGCAGATATTGTGCATTTTGGGTCTGTTCCTGGGTACCAGTGATAGTGATGACTCTGTCTTCGCTACCCGGAACTGGTTCATCAATCTTTATTATTGCGCCACTATCCTAGATACAAAATAACTGTGTTATCAGTTTTGGCCAAGAAAAGCACAGGTGTAACAGTGGGTTTGTATGCATTTTCACGCAACGGCAAAAAACTGCTCGTTAGCTGCTATGATTTTTTATATCTAAGTATGTTGCTTGTTTAGTTAAGATGGGCATAAATTCATAACTGGGATCATCCCTAAAGGGTTCATGCAAACCAGCGATCACGACACCGTAAGCTAGAGTTTTCTAGATTACACTGTGCCATATGGAAATGCCTGGTGACCGGCTGATTCGGTATAACGCCCTCAACATGCCTGGCATAGTATGATTTATACCTTGTTTAGGACTAATATGGCCTTAGGAACACTATACACGGATGACAAAAGTAAGTAAGTCGAAAACACACTGCAACGGCTGATAACACTAACATTAATTGTGCAAACGTATGGAACAGAATTTTACCAACCTGTCTTATTTGTCTTATCCTATTTCCGCCTTTTCCAATTATCGAACCAGCTAAACTTGTCGGTATCGTCACCTGCAAATCACGTGACAGTCATGCAACCAATCAGACGCTACTATACAACCGCAGCTCAGCCCCATATGATTTCGGTTAATCGCAATCCGGCTTATTGCAATTTGCGTTTTATTTTGCATACTGGATATATCCCAAACAATACAGCCTATCATTTGTTAATGAAATAATCAATTTATCGGAAATAATAAAAAATACTCATACTAAGTTAGTTGCATTAAAAGTTTGGCAATTTAGAATTGCCATGAACTAGAATCGCCTTAGTACGCAATATAACTTTTTGGCCACAGTTTATGGCGTTGGTCAATGTAAAAAATACGTTAGGCTTTCGATGACGTAATCTAGTTACGCAACACACCCACCTGTGTTGTGTGTTCATCGCCAACTTCTACCGGATTTTCTACGTATTGGGCCTAAAAACACAAAGTATCACTGAACACAAAAAGATTTCAAAGCTTTAAAATAAAAAGAAACACCAAAACCAAGTGTTTGACAAAAACAATCAAAAAACAACATCTGAATATGATTTGAACAGTTACCTGTTGATTGTATTCGTTCAGGTTTTCGTCATATTCCTCCGTGTAATTTTCCTCTACGTATCCGCCTCCATAGCCCCCTCTACCGGCCTGCATTCCATAATTACCACCCCCACCACCACCACCACCGGTGCTACGGTTGCTGCAAATAAACGTTTTAACAGTCAGTTAAGTTGGGTTGTTAACTATACGGCAAGTGTATATCGTTTACGGCAAGTGTATCGTTTGATGTGCTTAATCTACATGCATGCATAAAAAAAACTTATACGAATTCGTACTCAGAGCGTACTGACTTCAAACCCTTTAAAATGTAATTATTAACTCGCCAAAGCTTTATAAATGTAGCAGACGACAATGTCAAAAACACGATACAAACATCTCATTTAGTTTTGATATTCAAATGATACCCTCTTGCTATGCAGTATTTATTCTCCAGAAATTATACAAACTTATTCACAAAAACGTTGACTTATACGAGTTTTTATATGCACACTGCCACATGCTATCTTTCTTACACAGTGCAGCGAAACGCTTAGCAAGCTTTTCTTCAAGACGATTTGACCGAAGCAAGTCGCTTAAAGCTTAAACTGGACTTTCAAACACATCCAACTGTCAAAACGTTACGTCCATCTAACTCCACATTTTTATGAACATCCAAACGAAATTACTTGTCATTTTTTGGTAACAAAAGCAAAAATGACCTAGTTTTACGTCCACGCGAGCAAGGAAAAGCAGCAATTGTCGGACTAGCGTGAGGAAAGAAGACTGACTAACTCCTTTGTTGGAGTCACATTTGTTCATCAATATTTCACAACGAGGAAGAAAGAAAAAAACTCACAAGAAAATTTTGGGTGCCGGACGCGCCGCTGAGAGCTTATGAATATTCCAACGACGCCGTTTGAATTATTTACAAAGTGATAACAACATAAACTCGCTTTTCCCACTCAAAGAGACAGCTGCTAAATTGAAAGGATGTCCCCGGGCACAAGTATAGGGAATTATAGCCCAGACGGATATACTATAGGGACCGACGTAGACATACAAAAGCCCAATTAAGTCCGGTTATTACGAGCAGACGTCTTGTGGTCTGAGTAAGTTGCCGAAACGATCAGGTTGCAGGTGTGGTTTTGTGTTTTTGTGATAAAATTTTCACAATATTTTCCGTTCCTACAAACTGTGTGTTGCACATACCCTTTCTACAGACTGTGTATGTACTAGCAGTTTCACTTATAAGATCACCATTTGCGTGTGAAACATGAATAGTTTTTTTGTTTTTTTTTTGTAAGAAAAGTTAAAAGAAGGTTGGTAGTCTTGAGGTAAGAAACAAAATTGTTTCAATCGAATCGGAAAATAGACGCACAGAAAATAAGCCTAAACGCCGTTTTTACACCTATATAACGCAACTTCCCAATTAACCAGTATGTAAGAACCTGCTTTAAGTATACGCATAAGTAAACGACATGAAACAAAACAAAAAGAAATACTCAACTACCACAAAAATACGTCTTTAACCATATAAAAAATGGTTTCATTATTTCTTGGGGGGAACTGCATGTATAGAAGACGTTGAAAAAAGGGTTTTAAAGCAGGACAGAAGTTACTTACTTATTAATTGTGCCCTTAAATGTTTGCGTTCCAAAACGTTTTAACGTTGCGCAACTATTTTCGGCTTGATGATTGTTTTAGTGCAATTGTGTTGTTATGTGTTTCTTTTACCACGCTTAATAAACTGAACCCAATTTAAAAAGCCCAACAAATACACACACACGCGCGCGCAAGCCATAGAAAGAGACATAGCAAAAATAACTATATTTCGCGTTGTCGTATATTAGTCGAGTACAGGCGCTATAGCTCACATTATAAGCCAAGCAGGTCTGAAATGTTTAGTGAATAATTTATGGAAAACACTTCCCAGTTGCCAAGCGTGACGTGCTGACCTGACTTTTCACCAGCGATAAGGCGGGGTCAGAATATAAGTGCGTTTTATCGCTTGTACAACCAATTGGACTTTAAAAGTGTTAAATTATATAACTTTATCCAAATGCTGTGTTATTCTTAGCTGCTTTTGCTTTGGTAAAGGGTGATTTGTTTAGAAACCACACAAAATAGTTTAGTTTTCGACGTTTCAAACTTTGTAAAGGAATGCAAAAATTTATTTTGTTGCATCGTTAAAAACCTTATTCAAATAGAACGACTTTGATTGGTTCCGAATAGAACCAAATAGAATCGGTTTCACTCGTCATACCAAAAAGATAGAGCAGTTCTAAATAATGTACATAAACTTGCTAACAAAAAAATGGTTTTAGGACAAACACGTACTTAAGCTACTGTTAAAATAGTCCAACTGATTGCGGAATATTGGAGTCACTAAATAAATACGAAACTAAAGGTTTAAATACAGCAGTATATTACATATTTTCATCATAAATTTACCTTTGTCTGTCATAATTGCCCTGCATTCCACCTCGAGAGCCATGCATTCGACCTTCAAACAAAAAAAGAACACTTTACCGTTTAACTAGTTTCTCCTGAAAAACCAGCTCTAAACTTAACTGTAATTTGCCCAATTTCTTGAACAGAGCAATACAGGTTAGGCTAATGTACGAATCGAATGACAATAAGCTTTAAACTCCATACTACCAGTATAGCGATTTTACATGGGAAATTGTTTGTGCTACATGGAGGTACAATTTGAAGGCAAATATTGTCTAATTGTTTTCACTAAATTCTTAGATACAGTAAAGGCAGTAAACAATTACAAACACGGCAATACAACATGTATGCGAACTTTGTTATGTTATATACAGAGCAGTAGTGGGATTCAGCCGGTCCGCACCGGTTCTATAAAACCGTCTCACAAAATTTTATGAGATGAGCGAACCGGTTAGCATAACTGGTTACTGTCAATTGACTTTTTTTTTTTGTAACAGAACCGGCTGAAAAATATAACTTTTGTGACAGAACCGGTTGACAAAAATTTTAATCCCACCACTGGGCAGACTGAATTTGAAGACAATCCACGTTTTTTATAAGCCAGACCTAATTGACAAATTGCGCGTATTGCCAATACCACGCTGAAAGAAAAAAAACACTGCATTGTAACTGATAAAAGTGTAGTCGATTCAGGTTACAGAGCTTTGCTTACCCGAGTAATCATCACCCCCGTATCTTCCAGCTGAAATCAAAAAATAAGTTTTAAACACCAAAAGTTAAGAGTTGAAAATATAGATTTCGCCCAAAATTGGCACCGTCAGTTGCGATTTCACGAAGATTCTATTTGAAATATATCCAAGTAATATATCGACTGATTTCGTTTTCTTTTAAACGTGTTTCCATATTTAGCATTACAGTTTGACAAAACAGTGATCGTCCATGACAATGTTGCCTGTCAGAGGTCAGATACTGTTAACTCCATTGATTCTCTTCTAGTTATTGTGATCATTTATTAACTAGTTACGTGAACTAAAACATATTACAACAAGTTTTCATCGTAAGCCAAACTCTATTTATTACATTTGTTTGAACAATTTGAGAACTATATTGAACTTACCCCTTCCGCCACGACCCCTTGACCCACCGCGACCCATTCGGCCACCTCTTGCCCCATGGTCAATCCCGAATTCCTTGTCGAAACTGTTGTAGCCCCCATACTCGTAAGAATCGTCCCAGAAGTTTGGGTCGTAGGGAAACGTTGGGCCTTTCGGTGGAGCCTAAAATGGAAATGTAGATTTTAACTTGTGTTAAAGAAGTGTCAAAACTGTATGGCAACGTTCCCTGCTTAATACTAATATAGACTTAAGAACAAAAATAAAAAAGTGGCATAACACCGCTAATGTGCAAAATGTTAAAGGTCAAGCTTTGTGTAATAAAGGTAATGCTTTACTTACAAATTTAATTTGAATTACAACGCATAATCAGATCCACTGTTTAAATTTGAATTATCATAGTTAGCATTTACAATATTTTTAGAGTTTGGTTCGGTTAATGACTTACAGTTCGTAGCATTTCAATGATGTCGTGAGCACATTTCACTACAACATCCACATTTCCTCGTATCTGACATATACGGTCGGTTGATTCTGGGCAGCATTCCTGGTTTACTTTGATATTTGCCCCGGTTTTCTACAAAGTGGAACAAAGTCAGCTACTGTAAGGTGGCTAGCTTACGCAGCACTTAGAAAATAAAGCTGTTAAAAAGCTGGTATTTTGTTGGTGTTTCATGAGACTATTTCGTTAAGCCACTAGTATTTTCATACAAGTCAGTGGTCAAAACTACACCCAGACTTTTTATGACCAAAAATATGTTACTGTTAACGGAAGATAAAATTCAATGTAAGAAAAACGATTACCTTAAGAAGGTTGAAATTTGCGATCTCTATTTAACTAGAACGATTATGCATATTTGTCTGTATTGCTTTAGTTGTTGGTACTAATACTTGGATTAAAACATGTAAACGATTGCAAAAAATTGGAAATTGTCAATTTACCTCTCTGAGTTCTTTAATTCTGCTTCCTTTCAAACCAATGATGGTTCCAGCTTGAGATTTGTGAACGAGCAAACGAACAGAACCGACAGTTTCAAAACGTAAACGCTAAAAATATATTTACATTAAAAAAATTGATATTACAGAGGAAATAAAACCCATGATGAAAAAAGGCTGCGATTTCTTGACAATTTGAAATAGGGTTTAAAGGATTTGGGTAGGAAAAATGTAATTCTAGAAACTTGTTAATAAAGTTTGGAACACCAAGATAACTTAAGAGTATCACAAAAAGGTTTTAATTTAGCAAAACTATTAAATATGTCATTTTTTCTGACAAAAACCAAGGTTTTACACCATTAAAACGAAATCTCGTTGGGTATTAGAAAATTAATTTTATTTTAGGAGGAACTATAGTCATAATGACAAACGAACCTCATTTAAGATTTCCACGATCCTTCCCACCAGTTTAGCAGCATCCGACACAGTCTTTGTTGTGGCTGAAATCACCCTAAAAACACCCACAGAAATGCTGTAAACTTTATAAACGAAACCTACAACCCCGAAAATTTTATCACTTCTAACTTGTGAGCGCCACCCAGCGACAGCTTATACGATGTAAGACATTTTCAGCGACAGAATTGTTTGCAATTTCGACATGAATAATTGATTTACAAATGAAGACTACCATCTACAGTTGCCAACACCGATGTTTTAGTTGTATAACGTTCAGTTGTTTTGCAGCAAAGTTCCCAAAACAGTTAAATACAAAATGAAAGAAATATTTCTCATACACCGCCGCTGGAGGTCGCTACACCATGCGGATTTATTAAAACCGTAGGGGAGCAAAAATTAAAACAAAAATTTACCGCTCAACGCCCTGACTATCGGGGATCTGTATGTTTGCGTTGAACTGTGGGTAATTACGTAGCAAATAGGAGTATTGGGGCGGAGCGACAAAAATAACACAATTGGATAAATAGAGGCAAATGCAACCGGTTTTTAGTGGCGTCGTCCAAGAGCGAGAACGTAGTAGGGATGGGGCGACCAGGAATGGACAGTGGACATTGGAGTTGGAGTGGACAGGGGCACGGATGGACCATAGGACAAGATTAAAAAAATACAAGTATTGGGTTAGCTTGGAATAAGATGGAAGGAAATTTGAAGTTGTTACATTGGGTGGAATTAACTTTACTATTCAACACAGAAAATATCAACTGTATAAAATCGAGATAATTATGTTTTAGCAAAACACAGACGAATCTGGTTAATCGCATACTCAAATTTAAAACTTTTTGCGCAATTAACCGTAGTTTTTCTCAACAAATAAACGGCTTGGCCCTTACGTTTCCGTGCAATTAAACGGAATACGAGTCTATACAGTATGCAATTAACTAGATTCGATAGTGCAGTTTTAGCAACAGGGTTAAAATTTGGCCATTATACCATAGAAAGATAACGTTTATGCAAAGTCATGTTTACCTCCTGTCGCATATCACGAATGTTGGATCCACCTTTTCCGATAATTGCACCAGCAGTCTGTAAATAACAACGTAGGCTACATTTCTAAAAATGTCTTAAAACCAACAAAAAGCGTGTAATTAAAGCAGGGGTCCTTAACAATGGCGTACTTAGGGGTACATTTCAGCGAGCGAAATCATAGTGTGGTGCAGAAAACTGAATTATATATTAAATATTCCAAAACTGCAAATTTTGTCTTCAAAAGTCGCCAAAATTTGTTTACAAACCTCTGGTGTACGCAAAACAATTCTAACAAAAACACTTTTTACGCATTAGGTAGGGCAAACTTACATTCACAGGAATAAGCATTCGGATCTCGACCCTCTCGTCGCTATGGCTACCACCACGTGACCGCTTTGCGTTGCCAGAATCAGCTGGTTCGTCATTTGCCCGTTTTCCACCTGTTCAACAGAAGCATGTGAACCATGAAAGATTAATGAACTAAAACCAGCAGATGTTACATTGTTGAATAGGCTGTTAATTAAAACGAGATTATTTGATATTTCACTCCAAAAGGAAATATTTAACTGCACTAACGAAACTTATACCGAAATTTCGGACAACCTACCGAATAGATATTGAAAAAATAAAATGAAACTTGGTCATATTGCAACTCAAACGCTTTGCAAAAGAAGTAAAATAATCACTTGTATTTTTGCATTCATAAATACACATCAACTTAAATACGTATCAACGAATATTTTTACAAACATGAAAAATGTCACTTTCCAAGATATTTATTACTTACTGAAAAAACTAGCAGAACGGCATTTGTTCTCATTTTAACTTTTCCACAGTCTTGTAACAAAACATTAAAGGCAAAAAACATTTCTAACAACGCAACAGCTTACAAGTCAGCCACTGTAGGTTACAACAAAGCACAAATAAATGACCGACCAAACCATTGTCCACTTTTTTTCGCGTGTGGCAGTTGCGAGGCAACAAAAAAACTTCGCATTAAAAATTCATGATTTAGATTAGCCTTATGTCTGAAAGCGATGCGAGCAACAGGTGCCTTATGACGTCACGATGCCCTTTCATAATTCGCTTCAAACGTCACAAAAGAGAAATAAAGGGTAAAGTTATGCATTCAGTTGTTTAATAAACCGTAGTTTTAATGGTTTGACTCGTGGGTAATAATGTATGCATTTAAAATTTAACACGATATGTGATTCACCTGCTTAAATACACTTGGGTACACAATGTCCGTTTTTTTATTATTATCAAGAAAATACAAGCCAAAATTTGTGTAAAAAGCATTACAACGTTTCGATATTTAGCTGTTTTAGGTCAAACCAACAAATATGATGTAACTTGGTAACGTACAAGAGAAAAACGTCGACATCAAGTTCAGATGAAAGCAATAAGGCTAATGTTTTAAACACACAAATATTGGCTCGTATTTTCTTTCTTACGTTATGTATAGGTTATGAAGCTGTTTTCGACTGAATGGTCACTAACGATTGTCTACTCTACCACAATCGAAACCTAAACTTCCTTCAATACAAAAAGTACAGTATGTTCAAACAGCTCTGTGGCCTGTATAAAATCGGCACTGTTTTTCAAGACTACAACGAATTTCGTTTTTGCTAGCAGACCGAATGAAAGCGTTAAATTTCGTACACTTTTTTTTTATGGAATTCACGTGGAAACGTGCGCCTCATTACGGGGCCATTGTGTTTTCGTCCAACAAAGAATAAACTCGAAATGCTATTATTGGCGGAATAGCGTTACGTTAAAACCTAAAAATCTCAACGCAAAGATGTTACCAGTATCGCCGCTGTCATAAAACTATCACAAAATTCCTAAATATACTTCACGTTCTCTAAAATATTTTGTCTAGGTCATGTTTCTATGTAACGTAGCCCTTTATTCTGTGCCTTTTAGTTGAAAAATCAGGACATTATTAACAAATGTCGAATCGTTCCGATAAAAACTTTATTTACTTTTATCAATGCTTTTGACCATAGTCCATAACTTACCTTAATAACTGACAAAAAATGTACCTACAAATATTTCATTAATCAAGGTAGCAAGGTGCGCATTGGCATCGGACATATGGAGTGACTATCGCTCGTATTTTTTGTGAAAGATCGATATCCATAATCAATTGTGTCGCCCTATAACCCTCGTTTCATATTCAACAATGTTTACATTGTGACGTTAAAGCCGAATGAAAGCCGGCGGCTGGTCGACGGAGGGAAAGAGATTTTGGGGACACTGAAGTCAATCGGTTTACTTGTCGGAAGTAAATAAAACACAGTGGATTCGTATGTACCATATGGCTTGTTGAACACAATTTTTTTTTTTTTTGGTCGAATTAATCTAATGCCTAATAATAATCCCCTTAAATATTTAATGGTGTGAAAACTTCTGCACAATTTAATAAAGCCTTGTAACTAATGTTATGGACAAAATTCAATTAAATAACCAGCAAAAAATGTGCTGATTGAATAAAGGCTGTGTTTTACAAAACCAATGCTTCTCTATTAAATTGTTTAAGATTGGTAGCATTTAAAAAGTTGTCATCATAAACCAATGACTTATAAAACATAGTCCACAACTAACAATAACTTCTGGATTAAAGACTGAAAAGTTTGTCGTAAAACTAAAATACTGCAACCTTTCAGACGCATACAAGTTTACTTTGGTGTTTATCAACTATTTATGGACCTGTTAATCATGTACACACAGAAAATAGTACAAGGTTCAAATATATTTTGTATTTCATGAGGTGGTAAGACTAACAAAACCTATTGCAAACTTTGGGTTAAGAAATGCTGCTCCAAATGTTCTCATGCAATTGGGGTACCAAAAGTCAACTTTATGTTAAGTACAGTAACTTTAACTCAATCCAACAACAAAATATATCACCGTCAGTCATATCCCTAAACCAGATTTTTTTATCCTAATGTGGGAATAAAAATCTAGGAATAAAACATTAAATATTACAAATCACATTTTTAGCATCCATGGTTGTAATTTACATAAAGTGTAATCACTGATTACTGATTTACTAATCAGTGAATCATAACCTGTTTTTTGTGTGTATTTGGAATAGGGATAAAACATTGCCTTAAGTCTTTTGATATTTCATGATCATATTAGTTTACACAGCTTGAATGCATCAAAAGTTGTAAAAAAAAACCTGTGAGCCTATGCCAAAGTTTGCAAGAAAATAAATAGAAAATAACTTTTATTCAGTTGGTTAAATTAAATAATTTTTGTAATACACTAATAATTTTGTCAAACCTACATTTCACAGTAAGCTAGATTAAAAATGTCATCAAAGATATAAACATTTGCCTTTGCCCATACTTAAGGCATCACTATTTCAGCTTTCAGGTAAACTACAGCTAATAAAATTAGGTATCTTGGTGCAATAATAAGTTGACACAGGCCATTATCACAGACTGTGATGAAATCAAGATTCTTTGTTGATGAATCTTACATTGTAACAACTAACAGCTGACAAAGATAATTTCAGTTTTCAAAACTAGTGCTTCTTCAATGATTAAAAAACATAGAAAGCCAAAATTATATACACCTAGTCACTTACCATTACTGTTTCCAATGTCACTCATTCTATTTTTCGGAGTAGCACTTCAGAAATATGAAATTGCATGGAATAAATCACTGCACTGTGCAAATTTATCCCTTAAGTTTTGTTTGTACACAAAACACAACCAAGCAAAGTCTACTGCTGCAAAAAAATATAACTAATGGTAACCAAGCTTACTGGGAACACATTACGTTATATTTAGGCAATCCGTGTTTGGATTTATTTTATTTAACACATTTCGGTTTAATAAATACAGAATTAAGTCAACAACAAACACAGTTCGCAGTTTTAAATCTGGAGGAAAAAATAATATTTCTATGAAATTCTTTTCCAAATGGGAATTTCCCTAATTTGCTTCGGCAAATGGCGCCAAAAGTAATGCACTGCACTTTTCAGGATTGTGCTAAATGTGCTTGGTGTTGTTTGGTGAGGAATATGTTCAAATTCTTTATGCTTGATTTATTTGAATGACGCTTCAGGCGTTAAATAAATAAATTTTGAAACGGAACTTTGGAATGAGTAGCGATTGAAAAAATAATTTGCGCGAATTTGGAAAAGTTGTTCATGAAATTGACTCATTTCGATTTGCTAACAAGGAAGTCATAGCCAGTCAATTTAGTAAACAAGTATTGCGATATTTGCACAAACTACTATTACAATTGCTAGAGATGGGTCATGCAAGAATATAATTTACGATGAAATGTGTGTTTTGTTTCATTCTTCATGTTATCTAGTCACAAGTAGGTACGACAATCAAAAACTGTTCTACCATTGGCAGTGGTTGCCATTTTCAAACGGGTTACCTTTGGTTTAACTTTCAACACAACAAAGAAAACGTAATCCTTTGATGAGACCCGTCCTCCTAGAAGAGTAATAGTGCCCGCATTTCCTCTTAAATTTATGGTTAGCCACAAATGAATATGATAATAATGCCTTACAGCCAAATATATATCATCCCTGTGTATTTTTTTTGACACAAATTTATAACTGGGATCAGCCCGGAATCCGGAAAAGATTCTCGTCGTTGGTTCGAATGCCGCCGGCTCGATTTTTCTAGCGTAGCCTATATGCCTTGCCGTGCGGTGGCGAATGCTTGGTGCCGGGTGATTCGGTGTGGCGCTTTCAATGGGCCTGGCGTACTGTGGCTTTGTCTTTTTTATGCTACTTTCCTTGCCGTATTATGTTTATCATAAATTCAGTAAGGGTTTTCCTTCACTCTATTTCTCTATTTAACTCTCTATTACGCTACGAAACAAACCGCATAAGTGTAAAAACTCAAACAAACTCCAATTGGCCTAATTATTTATTTTGTTTCACTTTAACACGAGTGATACACGCCACACGGTGGCTGACAAGAGCAGATGATACTCTTCTGCGGGAATTCGTTTCCTTGACAACAGAAGCAGCTTCCACCTTGCTTTTCTTCGACTTTCCTTGTGAGAAATCTGTTTGTTACGTAACAAGCGTTAAAGCGAAAACGCGCGGGGAAGTACCTAAGTTGAGAAGGAAAACATGGGTTTAAATGCGAATCTGCAAAAACAGATTTCATAGAAACAGCACAAATTTTGACAAATACGTAAAACAGTCATAAAAATAGTCACTAAAAATATAATGAACTTGCTTTAAATAAGTGCAATTTATGTAAAGTCAGAATATATGAAAATAGGTTTACAAAATATAAAAATGATTAGCAACAATAATGTAATTTTTAATCTAAAAAACATGCATAGCAATGTTGGCAGCTTCCAGATAAAAAAATCAAATACTTACATTTTTTACATTGTGTCGATTGGTATAAACATGTAGATTTCTAAACAGTGCTTTTTTATGATAAAGTCATAAACTGAAATTGGGGCATTTTAGTGTAATTAGAATCATTGACGGTTATACACCCATTATTTACAAAATACAACAACATGACACACAAAAACAACTCAGAAACATAAGAACAAAAGACAAGTTTAAATGTCAATCTACACATTACCAGAATAATGTTACACATGGATGAATATCAGTTTTTAAATTTAGGTCAAAACACTTTTTTTGCAACTAAACAATAATTTATACATAAGCAGCAGATAATTACTAAATTTGTTGTTTTTTAGACAGTAATTAAGCACTTCAAAGTCTAACAATTCCTGTTTTTATCCATGAATTTGCAATTAAAAACATAAGTTACAAAAAATACACAATTCAATAAAAAAAACACGCAAAACATGAAACATTTGCTTATCCAATGAAAACTTACACAAAAAAGTGGGCTAAGAAAGATAAATTGACCAAAGCAAATATGTGTTACAAACAACAAACAAACATTTTAGAAATGCACCTACACATGAGCTTCTTTTTGAGTTTTTGTACAACACTTTAAAAGAAAGTTTATACAACTATGGTTTTAAGAAGCTATGTAAATACGGCAGTACTAATTTTGGATACATATGACAATCAAAATTTGGGGAACAATTTTCAGCAGCTGTGACAATGAAAAAGCATATTTTTGTCCCACAGGAATATAACAATGGTCCAACCATAATATGTACATTTACAACTTGCAATTCTAGACTTTTTTAGGTGGCAGATATTATCCTTGAATAGGCGAATGTAAAGCACAAAGTAGTGGCTCAATGGGAGACTACTTTTCACAGCAGCACAAAAGCACTAGATAGTTCACATTGTGGATGCCATAAACCACTGGCTTTCATTATTCAATACAAGTGTTATTCCAAATTCAAATGTGAATGTTTTGCTTTGGTCTACTTAACATGAGCAAGTTCGAATGATATCACATTGGAGCGGTTTTACCTTTTAACGCCCAAACTTACTGTACAAAAGCCTCATCACATAATCTTCACAGTGATGTAGGAAAGATCCAGCATGTACCTTGGACAAAACATGAAAGTTGTGTTAGTTAATGCAAATTGGTCAGGTATGTAAGACACAATGTAGGCCAGGTATTAGGATTAAATTGTAGATGAAGACAAAAATACAAAGGCTCTGTTTGCAGGCCACCCGCACTGTAGGATAAAGACTTTCACAAAGTGAAGATTTTTGACCATTATTCTGCGCCATTTTTGCAAAATATTGCCCTTTGCCCAAATAGCTCAATTAGAGGTTAAAGTTTATTCAGCCTGATTGTCGCATTGGTGCATTAAGATGAAGTTTGTTGCTTTATAATACAGTAAACCTCGGTTAAACCGCATTGACTTAAAGTCGTAATAATTTGTAATGTGGTAAGGCTTCAACTAATCGACATCGGTTAATCCAGACCATCGCCTAATCTGGACAAAACTTGAGGTACAAATGATTTGTAAGGTGGTAAGGCTTTAACTAATCAACATCAGTTAATCTATATAGATCTTTGCCTAAACTAGACAATCTTTTGGTCCAAATGGGTCCGGATTAACCAAGCTTTCCCGCAGAGGAAAAATTATTGGACAAGTCAAGCTTGTAGCTTTTGACACAATCTTACAACAATTTGTGTATGAAAGCCAAATGAATTAACCAGAAGTAACAAAACAAAGTTGTTATTCGCCAGCTACGCACTACAAAAGCTGATCAAATTTCATAAGAAAACCGCAAATTTTATCAACAAGGGCGCCCTAAAATACCCTAAACCGCCGTTCTGCTGTTCCCACGATGTAAAACTGATTTCTTGCACGCGAGTCGAATGCCAATTACCCGATAACTACGTCACGTGACAAAACGTTGGTCATGTGATTGGAAGTATTGCAGGGCAGCGAAAAGGACAAGGGAAATTTTTATGTCATTTTCATTTTTGCATTATTTTACTTTATACAGAAACTGGCGGTGCCATTTTTGGGCAAAATATGTGAAAGATTTCGCACTTCAAAACAGATTCGGGGATGGAAAAAATATTAGCATGAGATTACATGTAAACCGCTCTTGAACCTCTGATCGTTGGTTCGAACCCCACCGCAAGCTAGATCGTTTTTGCATTGCACTACATAGGAAAATGCATTGAACTACATAAGAATACTTTGAGGACCGGTTTGATTCGGTATAAATGGGCCTAACACACTGAGACTTGTCCATAAAAATTAAAGAAACCAATGTCTCGCCGTTAATGCCATAATTCTTATTAATTAATGTCAGAAAACAAGACATTTCCACCTTCCCCTACAGAACAGGGTGCTGTGTCGACAATCTAATATTATTTTACATGCGCGTATACAAGTCTAAGGGTTTTAGTGATAAACCAGGTATTTATTGCGGCGCTTGTCCATAATTCTCTCGTTTGGAAATATGACGAGTCCGACAGCAGATTGTGACCACTTCACATTTCACAAAAAAATCAAAATTCGCATTGCGCTTAAAAAACGGTTGAGGTCAATAGTTTTTACAAAAAGCTAACTAACTATAACAACAAATTTCGAGCTCTTCACTGAAACTGAAAACAAAAATCATGTAGTGCAGAACAAATAGGCCCTATTTCTGATTAATGACCGAACTCTGTGGGCTGTGGTCATTATTCATTTTTGGAGTGGTAACTTCTCATTTAAAGAGCTGGATTCAAGTTACACATAAACACATTAAAATTACAAACTCATTTCAGCAGACCACCTTGCCCGCAACAGCAAATTGATAGTCATCAGTGTCAAGTATTGTATTCACTGCGGTGATATACGGCTGTAGGGGAACCAAGTGTAAAACGAGTTTAACTGAGAAAGTACTTGCTCAAGCTAACGAGTGATTCATCAATTCAAGTTCTAGACCAGGTTTTCAAACTTTTTTTCATTATTTTTTCAAAACGGTCCCTTTGCCATAATTTCGAGGAATCGCGGTCCTTGAGCCTGAATGTGTATTTCAGAAAAACGAAAGTTGATTGCAGGATTTTAGCTTATTATGCAAAATTACGCATAACAATGATCCAAAGACGGTTTGTGACATCACAGACAAGACAGAAAACATTACGGTTGTGCGCGGGGGCATCTGGGTTAAAATTTTGGAAGGTTCAACTTTGGATAACTACCCAACGTATGTGTAAATTTGAATAAGTTTGAATCACTTTTTTCCTGATCAAACGGTCAGAATACGGACAAAACAATATGTCTCCTACTCAGGAAAAGAGAGTTCAGGGGTGCTGGCATTTTGGCAAATGTGCGTTTAAATGACAATAATTACTAACATTTTACTGTAATTTGTCAAAAAACATCTTAATTTGTTATTTTATCCTTAGTTTAAAGTCGGAAGAATGCATTTTAAGGGAACCTTTATCGGTTAGCCGCCGGGTAGCGTAAAATCTTAATGTCGCCAATTAGACGCGGTAAGTCGTAAAAGATGGGGCTGCACCGCCATAAACTGTTGCTTTACGCAGGGCACAAACAACCGAAATAAACTGCGAATCAGACAACATTGGACAAAAACTAAAATATTAGAGACAAAAACGTCTGTTACTTAATGTTTCCCCAAAATTCACGCATTTTTTATAACAGCAACGACTCATATCAAAAACGCTTTCTTAGCTTTGTGTGTTAAACTGTAATTTAGTAAAGGAACGAAA
The DNA here is from genome assembly GCF_965637545.1 of Phallusia mammillata. Lineage (NCBI taxonomy): Eukaryota > Metazoa > Chordata > Ascidiacea > Phlebobranchia > Ascidiidae > Phallusia > Phallusia mammillata. Next base: position 10,580,631 of record NC_137256.1, on the reverse strand, counting down.
TATATGGAAACGAATGGAACATATTGAGTTGTCATTAGGAAGTCTTCTAGATAACAATCACCAAAAAGTGTTGTTTATTTTGACACTGCACCAACAAACGAAAGTGCACGGGCCTCGGTTAAAATGTTTGCGGTCAAATAGTCGGTACCGAACACGAATGTGGCCTTAACATTGACTTTCACAATAAACTCTCTGGGTTATGCAAACAAGGCCAGACACGAAGTCAGCGACTGTGAGATAAAAATAGAGTTGATATTACCAGCATCACCACCAGCAACAACAACTGATGATAGATAGAATATACTCGCGGTTTTACAAGCTTGTTCATTAGTAAGCCAATCAACAAACCGAGTGACATTCCCGTGTGGCTTATAGATTGCTCTGTAGTCTGATTGATATTGATTGGAGTGATAACTACGATGTCTGTCTATAGCAGTGCTTGTCAACCTTATTTAAAATGGTACACCCTTTAAACGTTTACTCGAAAATTTTACGCCCCACTAAAACTGTAACTTGTTATTAACCTTTTAATGCAAAAATTACTATGACTAATAAGAGAAAATTTGAATCTTGACGTCACAGCTAGAATATAGTAATCCCCAAGCTACGTACACTTGAGATACAGTTTTACTACTATGCATTGTACACAGTAAGTCTGCTCTAAAACACAAACCTGTCTGTTGTGATACTTGGTCATATGTGTATTGTATCTGGTACACCCCGGTACACCCCATCAAAGTGGTACACCCTTTAAAAATTATGGGACACCCTGGGGTGTACAATACATCCGGTTGAACAGCACTGGTCTATAGCACAGGTGAAATTATTACCTTGCAAAGGAAGCAATTTGGTTTCAAATCTATAATATTTTGTATCGCATGAACTAACTTTGGGCAATGAAATCATTTAAGCTGGCCACATACCCATTTCAAATTGCAGTATTACATGATAAAATGTGCTGTCGTAATCGAATGCGGCCGTAAAATAGAACGCATTTTCAAAACTTGGCATGAGCCACCAAACTATTTTGACTAGATCAAAGTCAATTCAAACTCTTCACTCCACCGTTATACTTTACATTTTATTGCTAAAAATCACAAGCTCACTTTGGTGGACGCTTCGCCATCAGAAAATCATGTCGTATATTATTAAGCGTAATAATCAAAGCCGTTTTATTAATGTTACGGATATTATTATTGTGTATGTTATACTTTTATTTTTGATTAAAAGTTGCAAGGCCAAATCATAGATATTTAAGTTTTCTAAACTGCCGTTGGCAAAAACGAAACAAACACGCTAATATAAATTTGATAATCCGGGAAAAACATCAATTCCTAATTCATGAAAACGGCATTTAGGCAATGTGCATGTCAGCATACAAATGTTAACGTTTATAAGTTCTATGAATTTGCCAGATAAACATGGATGTTCATTGAATTGTGGTTTCGTGTCAACCATTAAGTGTATGGAGCAGGCACACAGGAAACAGTAACATTTGCGCGTATTCAATTTATAGCATCTAAATTCAATAACCAATACATGTACGTATGCCATGTGCATGCAAAATCCATTCATGGCGTTATCCTAGCGATTCCCACGAGTAAATCAAGGTTACATGCCGAAACGGACAGTTTCATTTAAGGTAGAAAAATAAAAGTTTGATGCGAAAGCGGGGGTTGAAATTTATAACAAACAAGTGTAAAAGTATTTCTATGTATGTTTCAAAAATAGTCGCTATGTCAAAAATGTAAGTAATGTCATTACCGTCTTCCCGATATTTTCTCCCGTTTACCGCTTTCGAGAATTCAAACAGGAAAAAAATCTTGAACACACTAAATCTACATACCGAACTAGAAAGGTGGCTTTCCTATATATATTCATTTTATATATTGTGTACCCTATTTAACGATTTACAATGCACACAATTTGATCTACAAATGACTGTTTTTGCAAGTAAAAGGCAATAAGGACTATGAAAAAGTAATCACATGTAATCAGTCAAACGCATGTAATTTACTTATTTTTTTTGAAGAAAAGTTAGCCACTTCGATTCGAAACTTTTTTTTCAGATCCACTACGAAGTGTTATTCGCCAGTTTTGGGTTTGACTTAAGCAGTTTACTCTGGGACATTGAAAACAGACATCCTTAAATGGATGGTGTAGCTTACAGCTCTGACCTTTTTGTATTAGTTCGAAGAATTTAACCATCTACATCTACACAGCTTGTCAACCGTAACTGTATCTGGACGAACAGCTGATGGAACTGCTTGGCGAGACACAGAAAGCTTGGTGGTTTTACGAACCATAGACTTTGTCGCAAACACCCTGCACACCCGTTTCGGTGTAAATTGAAAACGAGGGTCGGTTCACACATAAAATATCGCGTGCATAATCTTAAATGTTTATCACAACCCGCACAGTATTTTTCCATCATTTTAAAATTTTCGATTTTGCAACAGGTGCTCGTTGAGAAATACTTGCGCCTGGTTTAAAGGAGCTGCTATCCAATTTTAAGATAAGCTTCGTTACTTGTGCAAATGTATACTACTCGCATATTCTCAAAGTACAAGAAAAGCTGTGTTACACATTAAGTGGTATGTGGCCACAGCTTGCATATCAATTGCTCCTCTGTGTAACCAGTGAGCTTGTGTGTGCCAAGGTTCATAAAACATTTGACGCAACAAATGGATCAATATTTCTTTTGAACCTTAATTATAAGTGTAGAAGAAGTATACAAACAATACAGCCTTGTGTATTGAGGCGGAACATGAAAACCAGCGCTTTCGTTTCATTTAAGCGCATTTCTAGTTTGCCTAAACTACTCAACCACTTTCCATAAATTTAAACCATTTTAAAACCAAATATTCGGTAAACATGCGCCTAATCGCGGTTTTCTTGGCCACAACGTAAAACTAGTTGGATCAAGTATTTAAAACGGTAGTAATAAAATGTATCTCACATGCAAGTTATTTGGAATCTACAGTCAAGTTTGATGCAGTTACTTCCTTAAGACAAATCCTATGTATTTTGATTAATTCCCGTTACAACTATTTTGTTGTACGATCAACATTTGGTTAAGCTGGAAAATGATAAATTTTACTGAAGAACCGGTTGGAAATGGTTAGAAGCTTTATACCTGTTGAATTTTTGCGTGAAGGCTTCCGCTGCGTCACGTGACTTGAACTTGCCGGAAATGGCGTGCTGCGATCCGTCGTACGTCACTTCCTGTCAAAACATATACAATTGTGTGAACAACGCAAAAAAAACAACTCGTAAAACTCTACTAATCAATAAACTACGTTTTTTGGACTAGATGGGTCGAACTCAAAAGGCACTGCGGCGAATATTTAAAACTATGAATATAGTGTTGTTGCCGGGCATATTTCGATAAACATTTTTTGCCTGGTTGAAGACCCTCCAAATGAGACGTCGAAACGTTGGATAAGTTACATATAATAGCCGGTTGAGAAAAACGTTGTTGTTAGATGTGAGCAAAATGTTGATGTTTGATGTGCGCAAAACTTGTTTTCCAATGACACTATCGAAACTAGTTAAAGTAACACAACCGCGGAAAAACAAAACATCACAAGTTTATTGGCAATTTTGATGGGAAATCAAGCTCCCAAACCCTGCCGTGGCATTTTCGTTTCCCTCGATGTACGCATGTACAAGAAAGGCACAGAAAAAAGGCAAATTCGACGTTAAAGTTGGTGAAGCAATGCGCTTATATCAGAATAGGCTGGTGTTAGTGATGGAGAGACGAGTGTTCATTTGTCTGCTCAATGCACTGATTGGCGTGGTTCAATGCAATAAGAGGTGAGTGTTTTTAGGGGATAGCGTTTGCTGGTTAAGAAGCGAGGCAAGTGATTGGCTCGTTTAGTGCTCTGCAATTTAGGCACGTTAGTTTGTCTAAATACGCATGCAAGGACTTTGCAGAAGCGGGATAACAGTTTGTTTTTAACGATTCAATCCTTTGAATGCATTTACTGTTACTTTACACAACCACTTGGTGTTAATTCTGTCTTTTTTGTGATGTCGTCTATCAGGGCTTCTCAAACTGTTGGTCGCGAAATATAATTTTGGTGTCGCAAAACATCATGCGTTATTATGTCATTGTCACAAGAAATGGTATACGTGCGTAAATTTATTGTTTAAACATCATTCACGTGTAGAGGCTATGCCCATAACGGGTGCCCATAGACATTTCTTTTCTAAAATGGGGTCACCGAGCAATAAATTTTAAGAAGCCCTGGTCCATAACGTGACCCCTAAAAATGCTTTTCATAAAAGTATTCTTCTAACATCTTTAACGACATAAATGTATCGTTTGTAAACGTATTTCGTTTAACTGTTGAAAACAACCTATAAGCTTCAGAAGTTGAAAATAGTGCACACAGAACATGCTGCACTAAATAAGTAGTCCAACCCATAAAAGCCTATCGTGGCAATAAACATTATAGGTTAGCCAAGAAATGCACGGGGACCGTTAAGCATTATGCGTAATAAAAACGTTAATCGTACTTAATCTAAACAACAAACGTAGATATTAATAGCTCAGCCTCAAATCATGGCCTTTGGCTAATGAGCCGTATAGCTTGAACAAATTTGACCCGGTTGTTGTTGTTATTATTGAATATTGATCACATTTTTGTTTCTTATTTAGAAAAACACAAGGAGTTCAATCGAGGTCACCAAGAAGCCTGTTACAGGTGAGATTATGTTGATAAATGTGTACGCTATCTTTGTAACGTATATATGTTCGTATAACGTGTACAATAATATGTATTTACCATATACAAGTCTTCTGGCAGTATTTGATCACGCTAATTTCATGCCTGTTGTTCCCAAATTTTGGTATTTGATTGTATAAATTTGGTTCTCCATTCTAAACCATTTTCCGAGAGTTGCGTACAAACGCATATAGCTGTGGTCGCCAACCGGGGAGGATTTATAAAACTTGAAGGGAGAAATTTATTATCGTTTTTACATGTTGTTTGTAAATAGACACTTAAGCTCAGGCAATATAACCTGTGAAGTTGATATAGGATCCAATTTTAAATGATCTTTGTATGGTTTAGCACAGTGGTTCTCAAAGTATGGGTCGCGCAGGGTCAAAAAATGGGTCGCGCTACGGTAATTCAATTCTGCCCAAATGAACTATTACCGAATGAAGTAAACACAAGCGAATATACTTAATGCAGTAATAAAGTCACCTCACTCGACCACGTTGTACAGTAAAATGAACCAATCATTACCCCAAAAGAAAATAGCCTTCCAACTTTACTGTTACGCACATGGCGATTGTAACGTCATAGCACGGGAAATAATATGCCAAGGTAATGATGCGAAACCGAACTTGGGGATGTAATGGTCAGCGTTTAAGGATGAGTAAGTATTAGATTTGGGATTCACTTCTATCGATGATCATGGTGCTGTAAAGCCGCAATGTGCTGTAAAGCCGCAATGTGCTGTGTTATGCAGTGTTGTCGAAAGAATCAAGCTCGTTCAGCCTGCAGCCATTTTTACATGGTCAGACTACTATGCGGCGACGACGTGGCCTAGAAATTGCAGTACGTCTCGTTATTGAACAGCACAGTTAAATATATAAACCATTTGTTTGTAATCACCACTCATTATTTCATAGAACCGTGTACTACAAATGATTGTCTGTGTCTTTTTCTATTTCATGCATATCAGAAAAATTACATTTTTTAAGGTTTGGGTCGTGAGGTGTTCATAAAACTCAGATTTGGGTCGCGGGTAAAAAAGTTTGAGAACCACTGGTTTAGCATGTACTATAAGGAGGAATGAAAATGGTTTGAATTGTTATGGGAGGAATTCGTCGAAAAACGTGGGATCCATAGAAACGTATGGAGAAAACGGCCCCACCACACCTAAAATACGTTTACTCCATTACCACACGCAAAATATATTTGCAGTAAAAATATTAGGAGAAGCGCATGCGATGTTGAAATCCTTTTCGTGGTCCGTGGTGGGGGCCGACACCCTTAACAGTGGCGTTCATTTCAAGTGTTTTTCATTGATAAAAAAAAGTAAAAAAAAAAAAGACTTATAAGCGCGATAGTTTTAGCCCACTATCTCACAATGGTTGGTAGATGTTTGTTAAACAACTTGAACACGTAATATTTTTATCGTATCTGATAATTATGACGCATATAGTTTAGCCCAAGTCAAAAAATGATCCGTTAAATATAAAATATAAGATAAAGACCACAATCGGGAAATTAAAACCTTAATATAAACGTTTATGAAAAACAATAAAAAAACAATCTAGTACCACAAACAACCGACAATTTGTTTCGTAGCATTTACATAACCAAATGCAAATTATTAGGTGTATGTGATCAATTTTTAACACTCTTGGTAAATAAACAGTGTAGATTTACATAAGCTATTGCTGCCAGGCATAATATCAACCTTAAAGAGCTCTTCTGGCAATTTCATTTTCATTCTGACGTTTTGACGTCTTGTACAGGTCGCCTTCATCAGGGTAAATGGCGACCTGTATAGGACGTCGAAACGTTGGTATAAAAATACAATTGCCAGAGGAGCTCTATAAGGTTGAAACAGTGTAGACTGGTTAAATGAAGGAAGATAGAACATGGTAGCGTGTAGGGACATGGCACAAACAGCCTTTTTGTTATCAATGCTGTGAACAACACGGTTTTGCGACACTAAAGTTGCGAATGTTTCACTCTATCGGTGTGCATTCTACCCTGACGACAGTTAACGAGTGTTGTGACTGGAGTATCCTGTGCCGAGCAAGCTCTATTATTCCATCACATGTGCATTGTTACGTCGAGGCGATTGTTTACGCAGAATCGTTAAGTTTAATTCATGTTTAGTCGTGTCTGTGATAAACTAGCAGCGCTGATTTTACAACATCAAAAAATGACAGGTTGCTAAATGAGTTTTCTTATATTGAAAGTCAAAACAGCGGGAGATAAAATGAACAAAAACTTGATATAGTTACAACAATGTTCCACCAACTGAGCCCTTTATAATGTTCCGATATTTTTACAACGTAAAATTAACTCAAAAATCTGCAACAGTGTTTCATTTATCAATATGAATGTACTTGGTGCAAAATCACAATTTAGATCACAGCTTTACGCGTTTGACCCACAAAAATCGTCTTTACGCATAAAAAGCTTGTCTGAGTCTAAAAAACACAAGCCACATCACACCACATACGTACAAATATCGTGAGCACCTAAAGTGAAAATGCGTCATGTTTTCGGATAAAATGTGGCACGTGTGCAAACAGAGTGGAGAATCAGATTGATCGTGAAAACTGGGACCACACACAGCGACCACGAGGTCTTTTTCGTGTCAAGTTCTTGCTGGTCACTAAAGGTCATAGTAACCTGATTTTTATTGCGAAAAATCGAACTTCCGTTTTTTGCAGATATGTGCCAATGCCTGTTTATATGTTTAGGAACAATTTTCAATAATAATCAATGTTGACCAATATGCCTACATATAGTTGCAAATTTTGTAAAAAGGTGGTGTGACTTTTTTGAAAGACTGAAATTTATGAGTTAATTTTATGAGTATGAGTTGCAACACAAGGTGGAACCTTTGACCAACCAACTAACTGTTAAAGAAAACCCTAAAGCACAAGTATTGAACCAATGGGGTAGTGACTGGCCCCTAAATGTCAACGCTTCTTTGAGTGTTTAGGTTTTGTCTCTTGATTAGGTCGCGGCTTTTCAATTTACAGGAAACGTGTTTTTATATTTAGTAATCGCAAATAACATTTTTGTCTTGTAGAAATATGATTCAATGCTGACTGATGCAAACCTGACATTACTATGGTGGCTCATGTTCGGCGTCCTAATGATCTTTGCCATGACTTTGATTCTAATATCTTGCTGGTAAGATTTAGTGATATTTATATCTGATACCTTAAAGTCGAACCAGTGTGCACTGTCGTAACCTTAAATATTCAACAATTTTGTGGACGTTTTTACGTTCTATTACGCTTTCCCGAAAATAAAATCTCCACTGAACACTTGGTGATTAATGCATTGTTACGCAAATTGGTACTCGAGGTCATTTTTGTATCACAAGAAAAAAAATTACTTCAAAGTCTTAGAACAAAAACCTGGATTAAACATCATAGTATTTCCCCAATTTAACCGTGTGCCATTTTTTGTACATTTCACGCTGCCACCACCTTTTACGATTCGTCTTCTCGTAAAAGATTGTAGGTTGCTTAAAATACAAGACCTTTACATGACAGCAAACCAGAACAAGTTCATGGACCTCTATTTTTGGCATGACAACTAAAAGTACATGTACTTTCATTCACCAATTAGACACACTGCAATAGAATACGACACATGAAGGAGAAACTGCTCGTTAAAATGTCAATTAATCGCTGAAAGGGCAAAATATAACATTAGCGATGACCACATACAGAACGCGTTGATTAAAACGTCGATGTTTTTAGACGAAGCGATAAACCAAAATGACGTCCGAACAACTATTCGTTTCAAATTTATATCGCTTTTTTTCCTATTACTGTTTGTTTTTTCCCTTTCCCGCAGTAATAACAGTCGCACAAAAAGGCTGTAAGGGGTGTCTAACAAAACTGTTAAAATCACACACAAAATTAACTTAATAAGACAGAACTTTATGTTTAATTTACCTGTTTTATATTTCTGAACACAGCATCAAATGGAAGATCATCAAACGCTACACAGACAAAATTTTAAGGAGACATGACTCCACACAGACATCGTATGCGGTTTCACTAAATCCGGTCTAAATTGAATCACCGGAAAAGACGTCTAACCGCAAAATTTCGAGATGGAAAAATACGGATAAGATCACATATGGCTGAGGTCACGGTGGTTTACATAAATAGAGAGGATTGTTTTGACTGAAAACCTGCAAACGATTTTTACTTGTTTGTTCGTGGTTGCGTACGAACGGAAATACTTTGGACAAGCGTATTTTTCGAAGTTTTGTACATTGTTTTCTAAAACTTTCTTTTTTGTTAGGCTGCTATAGTTAAAAGGTTTACAACAAAGCCCATTGAACTTGTTAGCGATCTCTGCACTGCCAGTTGTATTGAAAACGTCCCCCTTTACTGACTCATGACAAATATATCATATACGGGCGATAAACCAGTTTATTGCCCGCTTAGTTTTTAGTGAAGATCCATTGGTATGAACAAAAAATGTCCAAGTTACTTTCCCTGAGGTTGTATTCCGTTTTATCTGTCACATTCTCACCCATACAGCACCCTATTCACCTATTTCAAATTCATTGTTCATTTTATGATTTCAAACGCACCCAGAGCAGTGGAACCCACTTTGAGTACAACTCGTTGACATCATACAGTATTTGATTGCAGTCAAAGCCCAGTTTGACATGACAGGTCAGTTGTTCAGTTTACAACGAATTGTATAAAGCAACAAGGCAGTTCTGTTCAAGACGTCAGTCACAGCAGAATGACCAGAGGAAATATGCCACTATAGTCCTTAGCGAGAGATTAAAAACCATCACCTAACTGTCCGAGCTTACGAAGCATTTACTAATTGCTTACATTGAAAACCGACAGGCCTGCGCTTGGATACAACCATATAAAGTTCAATAAATTCGTTTCAAATAAAAGCAGGGCTTAAGGCGATACAGAAGGACAATATAAATAGAACTCAAATAGTTAAAAAGCGACATGCTCCATTTTCGTTTCAGGAAAATGACATTACTTATCTTAGCTATTGCGTTCATTTGTGCCATTTCATTTCTGACAAGATAAACATATTCGTGTATAGGGTTGCGATCTCTTAATTCTGGACTTGTGAAGTCTTAAAGATCATGTAAAATTAGAATATACTTTAGGGAAACTGCTGAAAACATGTCCCAATTTATGCATTATCCATTTGTTAAAACTATAAAGAAGTCTGATCGTTTTGGTTCCAAATGCTAAATTATACAATTGTACTTCAATAGTGCCAACCCTGTGAATACATCGCACTTTGACAATGTGCTTAGTATTTAATCCGTATTTGACATACTTTTGTGGACATTTGATAAGGTAAACTAACTTTTTTGAATAATCAACCGACCAACTTTTTTATAGCTAACCGTATAAAAAAGATTTTCAAACACTACTGACGCATCGCGCTAAAAATAGGATAATAAACGTGATTCGCTCAAATGTTTGACACAAGGATTTTGTGATTGACATTTCAGTAAAAGATTTGGTGATGATTAGATCACACACAAAGTTGGGCATATCTTTAAAATCTAAATCAGTCAGACTTTGAAGATAAAATCACAGAACTGTGCGGTTCTCAAGTCAATCATTTAGGATCCTTATTTTTAGACATCCTAACACTTCCTAATAAGTACTGTAGTAGCTTGCGAATTAGTTTTCCTATGTACGAACAAAAGCATTGGAATTAGGCAAATCTTCTAAACACATATTGTACAACACGCTATAGTTTTAAGGTGGTACGCGAATGGCTTTTTGCTGCACTTAATTTAAGTCAGACCAAAAATTGCAACTTAACTGACCCAACTAATCAGCACTGATTTTAGGCTAAACTCGCGCTTGGGCTTTTTTGAATTTCTAACCTTGCTGGTTTCAGATATATATGCTAGCCTGGTCGAAAAGAACTTGCCTATCCCTAAGTCCACCCATTCGAACATGGTTTAGTACTTTAGGTAGTACGCAACGATAGAAAAAGTCGTAGTACGCGATCAGTATAGGTTGAGAAACAATGAATTAGATAGACAAATCGTTTTTGAATTGGTGATAGAAAAAATGCTATAAGGCATGTTTGTTTTTCAGGACACGAGTTTTAAACCGACTAACTTTTAACCAATTAGAAATCGCCACCTACCGTTACCGGTGCAACCGAGTTCATGAGTCGTTCCACAGATGAGATTTTAGTTTCCGAAGCGAGGTTAGTTACTTGCACAACGGTCGGGGTGGGCAGCTGTAAGCAAAATAATACATATCATATTGATGGTCCGTAAAACAAAATTTGTTAAAAAAAAGGTATAAATGTGAATGTACAAATTCCGGCCCTCAAGTTTGTTCAGGGTTAACCACCTGAAAAAAACATTGTACCCTGGCTACACTAGCTACAGGCCACTTTCGTCAACAGCAGCACTAATGAGACCTAGCAGGCCGAAAAAGAAAGAGTTTACTGTTTTTTGATAACTTATCGAAGTAAAAAGAAATTGTCGTTGATTTAAAAAAAAAGTTTTTTACTCTTTTCTAAACCAACAGACTGAGTGCTTCTGTTATGATAATAATTAAGGCAATATCCACAAGATAGTGTGTCATGTCAACAAATGACATAAAGTGCTAAAAAAAATTAAATAGCAAAAACTCGACTTACCAGTGTCACTGGTTGTGTTTGTCCAGCTGAAATTTAATAGAAGGGAATTAATATACAGCGATATGTAATGACTACACACTTTCATTTTGAACTACTATTATTTACCAAAAAATTTCCTGTGAAAAAAATTATGGATAAAAAAATTGGTAACCTTACTAGAAGTTATACAGTATGTTCACCAGCTTTGTAGTGCTTTCAATAACTTATTGTAAAAGTTCATGATTTTGTAAGCCTATTGGTTTGTGTGTCTTTATTCAGTGAAATCATGAGTAAAGTTAATTTATTTCAACCCCTTATTTAGAAAATGATTTTATGTGTCCACATTTTTAAGAAATAAGTTGGATATGTTACTCCAAGCTACTTGGAGATCAGATATAATGAATCATAAACCTACCTGGCCCTCTTTTTCTTGACTTTCTTGCTAGAATTTCTTTCCGGCGAGCAGCCTGTTGCTCTATGAGAGCTTTGTATTTTTCATTCTCAACCTGATTGCTCATGTCCCAAATCTGCAAAGAAAAAAAAGAGCTTTCTCAAAGTGACGACAGTGCACACTGACTCAATGTCTTGTCACCATCTGCACCAATACCTTATAGGTCGAAACAGTGTGCACTGTCTGCAGCTTACTTATCATTTATTGACCTACTACTTTTATATTGATGAGGTAGGATTTTTTTTGGAAGAATTTGTTAAAGTAAGCCAATTAGACCAGTGGTCTGCAAATTTATATGCCACAGACTAATGTGAGCTTTGTAATTTGTTTGTTCCACTTACCGGGGATAAATATAAACACAAACAAACACTAGACTTGCCTGGTTTTGCGCTGGAGGTTGAGTGGTTATTGCAGATGAAGGTGGTGGTTTCAACCTTGAATTTGAAGTGGTAGTTTGGGTGTTTGCAGGTTGAGTTTGTGATTTTGGTCCAAGTCTAAAAGAGGACAAAACTTGGCTAAGTTATGAGGTGGCGGTTCTTGGAAGTGAGATCTACAAAGCACTTCGAATGAGGCTAAAAAGAGCCGCGACCTTTCGAATGGATTCTGAATCATATAAGTTACAAGCAGGGCTTTTAGGTTAGATTCAATGTTGGCTAGAGATGGGCCCAGTAAGGCAAGAACTTGAGTACTCGGTACCAAACATAGCTGTGTTTATGCACAGTGCTAGGCCGAGCAGTTGCAGAAACTGACTTGAGCATTAAATTTGCATGTTCATGTTAACATCAGAATTAGTAATGCGGACTTCTACAGCCGGTACAGCTCAGCTTAATACACCATGGGTGAGATATGAAACCTTGTAAAGCTACAAAACTATCATGGAATTGGGAATGTTTGTGATGTCACAATGCACAGAGCATATTCAGAACATTTATCCGGAAAACACCAAACAGAACATTTGCAGTTGTAGCCCTAATGTTGACTATGTTTACTATCACGTCTATGGCTATTACCTTGTGAAAAGGTGTGACCAGTGCAAATTTTGATAATTATAAACATAAATGGAGAAACACCTCTTGGAAAAGGCTGTTTTAAAAATCAAGTACATACAGTTTCTACATACATACCTGTTTCTAACATTGCTCGGTTTGAACTGCTGCTGTGGGTTGTTGTCGACAAATGAAGGTCGAATAAGAGCAACAGGCTGGCCACCAGGTGGAGTAAGCCTTTGTTGGAGAATTGGTTGAGTCCCAGCAGATGGTTGCAACTGGGGCTGACTAGTTGGGGGTCTTGAAATATTAAGTGGAGCAGCTTGTCTTGGAATCAAGGGCCTTACGATTGTGGGGGATTGTAAAAGTGGGGGACGGACTTGTGATGCAATGCTAGCTGGGGTGGGAGTCCTGGGTACTGCCGGGGGTGGCACAGATGTATTGATTGGTAGCGGTAGTGGCAGCCCTGTATTGTTACCAGCTGGTCTACCTGGTAGCGCAGATGTATTAATGGGTTTTATTGGGGGTGGGGGCATTTTGACTCCTGGGTGAAGGGGTAAAACTGGGGGCGGAATTGGTATGATTGGCCGGGCTGTTGAAGTTGTTACCACCGCTGGGGCTGCTGGTGTGGGTACTGGTAGAGGGGGTGGACGAACTGTGGGGTTAGGTAAAGGGGGAGGGGGAAATGATATTGGGGGTGGTGGGATTGCAGGGTTTATCTGTGGGGCTGCAATGCTAGGGGCTGTTGGCTTGACAACTGTGGCTGATGCAGACGATTTAGCTTCACTAGGAAATGACCTGGGTCCTTTGAAATGAGGATTGATGTGTATTTTCGCTGGTTTTGTATCTAGAAATTTTTTTGAAAATTAACAACTGAATTGTTTGTGTATTAATATAATGGGCAATTACAGTAAGGCAGTGGTTCCAAACCGAATTCCGCACTTAACCTAACAAAACATTTATAGTTTAAAAATTCCTCCCAGGTTGGGAACCACTGCAATAAGGCATGGCTGTTCAGCCTAATACTCCCAACAAACTGGCTGGCTACACTAGCCTACACTAGCCTATACAGCCAATGTCAGATTAAAACAGTGTGCACTTCCTGCAGCTAACATATCATTCAATTGTCCCCATTGATATATATTAGAAAATTGCAGATCATTCCATTTAATCACATGTATGTTTTTTGTGCCAATAGCCAAACTACTTCTTCACAAATGATAAGCTGATATTCGGAAATTCTGCGATTATCTGTGACAACTATACACTAAAACCACACATGGTAATAGCCAATTGACAAGTTGTACATACGTTTTGGACTCCTACTCCTTGTTGGTGAAAACGAATGGCGTTTTGGAGAGACAGAACGTGAATGACGTCGAGATTTCTTCCTTGAAGTTGGTGATCGCCTGGAGCTATATATATTGCAGACAATAGGTAAAATTACAACAAGCAATGGTAGATTACAGTATTTTATAAATGCAGATGATTTGCCAAGGTTATTTACGCGAGTAACCTAAACCTAAATGCTTCTTAACTAATATTAGATTCTAGCTGTGAGTCCAGGGACGTAAAATAAGGAATTTCTGAATACCTGAAATCATCTCTATACAATTGGCTGTGAGTTAGGGATTTTTACTTACCGTGAATGTGAGCGGGGTGACCTCGAACGATGTGGTCGAATCACTGTTCGCTTATGACTGGATCGGGGTAATGGAGATTGCGATCGTGAACGAGATCTAAAATAAAATTTATAATTTTCACAAAATAATGCAGTGACTTAAGGTATAAGGCAGTGGTTTCCAACCTAATTGCAGTAACAGACTCTATTTACAAATTTAGTCTGCAAATCCCGCATACAAATTCCCACTTTTTAGAAAATCTTTAAATTGTTTGGCATTCAAAGACCCCTTGAAACCATCTCATGAAATCCCTTAGGGGTCTGTAAACCCCACGTTGGGAACCACTGATATAGGTAAAAAGCTGTTTGAATAGGTTTACATCAGGGGTGGGCAAACTACGGCCCGCGGGCCGCATGCGGCCCGGCAAAGGAGTTTGTGCGGCCCGCCAAATGTTCGCAAACTTTGAAGAGAAAGTTACCAAGCAACGCTGAATAGAATTATATGCACAGGCATAGAGTTTTAAAAATATACTTTTTGCGTGCTTTAGCCTGTTGTTTCTGCCACGTTATTATGCAAATCGTCACTTGACACCATTTCTTTGTTCGATAAAGTAAAAGCGGTTTACGTTTTCAAATGCAGTGCACTTTGCAATGTTGAAGCCAAAACCATGGTCACTTTGGATCAAGTTTAGGTCGTTGCAGTTCTTTGCAAACCAACATTTAAACACGCCTATTAAAAGCGGCTTGCATTGTTTAATGTTAGCGCAAGGAATTTATTAACAAAAAAAACGTGGTGTAGCCTATGTTGAAACAAATGCTTGTTTATTTTTTAAAACAATTACAATTGTAGCGTTTCAACCAATGTGTGTACAATCATTAAAGTGACAACAAACGTATTTGCACATAGCTGAAAATATACTATGTTAATAGTTTGGGCTAAATCAGGGGTACACAACGTGTGGCCGTAAGGCGACATGCGGCCGCGGAGACAAGTTTGTGCGGTCGTGGCCATGTATGTTAAAATACATGTACTGGCGGCCGTGACGTAACCAAAACTATTTTGCCTAATATTTTGATTTTCAAACAGCTAAAAACAGCTTTCGTGAGACTGGAAAAAAAGATTACCAGCCTTGTGACCATATACGCCAGGCTTTTTATCCGCTTATTGTGTGCAAACAATGCGAAAGAACAGGCACCGCAATCGTCACAATACAGTTTATGACGTCTTAACAGTTAGCTCCGTTCAGCTAAACTAATGCACCAAGTTAGAAATTATTAATCTGAGAATTTTAGGCGACTTAAAATGGTATATATATATATATATATATATATATATATATATATGTGATATAAACCAAATTCTTTACACAAGTTATTATAAAACAAAAAACAAACAAGCAATTGGCGTCCGTTGGTGAAATACTATGCGGCCCGATAAGATTAAAAACCTTTGAATGCGGCCCTTGCACTGAAAAGTTTGCCCACCCCTGGTTTACATTATACTGTATTACACTTCGCCAAATATCCTACACAAGTGGTGTTTGACATGCTAACTTTAGAGTCTTGGGCTGCCCTGTACTCCTACGTCTTGACTAATTCAATTTTCTGTTCGTGTTTTTACTTGAAAATTTTGTGCAGACAAAACTAAATGATAAACATTTACCTTGATATCTTGACAGACAGCTTTGGAGAGGTGCGATCTGATGTTGTACCGCCATACACCACTTCTCGACCCTTTTTTAAATCATCAGCCTCATTCTTAGGACTGTCTACTCTTTGAGATCCAGTCATTAGTGTTGGTATTGGATTTCCAGCTACACCGTTCTCCTGTTCTGCAGAAGCCTCTCTCTTCGTTCCACTGATTACTGGTATAGTAGAAGGGGCTGTCGAAACTGGGGCTGCAATTTGGGGCAGCAAAGCTTGAATTTGAGGCGGTGGGGCTTGTAACTGGGGAGGGGGAATCTGTAGGGTCCTTGCAATCATAGGTGGCGGTGGACCCAAAAGCCTGATGGCCTCCCATGGGGGTAAAAGGGGAAGATTTGGGGGCATGGGTCGATTTTGCAGCAGCGGATTCATTACCACAGGACGAGAGGGTTGTCCAAGGATTCCAGCTTGTGACATTGGGCGAAATGGCATGGGTAAACTCATAAGTGTAGGGGGTTTGCCATGAGCTCGCATTTGCTGAAAGTTGTTGCCTGCCATGCGAATGCCACCTCGCATATTACCTGTTGACAGATGTAAAAAATGTAAATGCAATGTTACATTTTAACAGTTATATCCATGCATTACAAATAGTAATCAAAAACATGTCTGCTTTTAGGTTTTCTTGATTTAAACTTTAGTGGTGGGCTTTTATCCACCTACAATTGTACTCTTGTCTGTATTTAGAAGAGGCAATGCTAAAAGCCATACTATAGTTTCTGGCTGCAACACAACAAGACCAAAAAAGTCAAATTGGAAATTCATGCATAAATTGTGGTTAGTCACAGGTAAAATCATAGTCCATAAAAATCACTCTTAATTTTTACACGTACAAAAAAATACATTCAAGCAGCAAAATAAACACATAAAAACGATTTATAGGTTTTGTTCGAACCTTACCTTTGCCTCTATTATTGTATGGTTTACGGCGATTTTGTCGATTAAATCTTTTCTGCTGTTGCTGTTTGTCGAAATCTTCTATTTTTTGTCGAGCTTCATCTGATATTTCAAGTGTGTCAGGGATTTCACGTTTTTCATTCATGTTGGACCTAAGTTGAACAAATCATATGGATAATTTTTTTTTCATCCAACACATTTCAACAAAGACAAGCATCCAATTGTGTATGCCACATTACATTGGCCTTGAGCCTTTTTAACATGATTTTCGAACATTTGTCTAAGCAGTGTAATGCAGACATATTAATCAAAATGGCTTTTTAACAATTTACACAATGCAAATATGTTTCATGATGTTATATATGTATTATGCATGACTTTACAATTTTGCATTTTATGTGCCTATAGGTGAGCTAATAAATGCAATATGAGTTCCATTTCTAAGCGTACATTCAATGACTATGATATTTATGATAGTAACCTTGCAGGTTTGATGGTTTCTTTTACATCTCGTTCTGAGCGAAATCTATTTCGTTGGTTGTCATCTTCACCATCACTGTCCTCATCTTCAACAACATTATCTAAAAAATATAGGTTTTCGTTGAGAAAATGTTTTTACTTGTTGTAAGACTGGAGCTAGCCTTAATTTTTTGCACACAAAGCAATATATAGCAGCAGCGCATACCTTCTTCCTGATCATCACCAGCTTGATCAGATAGCGAAATCTGTAAAAATAGACAGAGATATAATTTTTTGATCAGAAAACTGAGCTCATACCCTCCAAATCAGGGGTGTTTAACCTGTGGCCCATGGGCCGAATGCAGCCTAACAAATAATGGTTGTGTTATGTGTGGTCAATACAAAGGTTTAAATTTTAAATGCAGTGTGGCATGCTGATCTTTTTTAATGCAGTCCAAGCATTATCATAATATTAGTTTGTTAGTATGTAACATTTTTATAATTTTAGTGTGCAGCACTGAACATAGTTTTAATGGGCTCTGTAATCACAAACAAAAATATTGTGATGCTTGGTCAACCATTGACTCTATGTATATATAATGTACATTATAATCATCAGTTAATCACGTTTCATTTTTATAATTGCTTATTTTTATTTATGTATAATCCAAATACTTGTAATTGGTTACGAACATGTTGAATATATACAACTTAAATTTCTAAACAGAGCCAATAATTATTGACTATTGTCATTATGCATGTATATATATATAAACGTCATTCAGAGTTATTTTGAGTTGGGACTATTTCAGTCAATTAAACAACCGCAACACAATTGCACAATATATTCAATGACGGCACTTAAATATTCACATTGCCAGAAATAGCTGTGTGTAGTATATTGTAAATCACAAGTCACCAGAGACTCCGTACGACAGATGGAGACAACAGTTGCATATAATAACAGACTGAAATAGCTGCACAAAAATGAGACAGTATTAATAAGTTACAAATTAGATGGCACTATCGGTAAACACGCTGCAGCTACACCATTGTTTTTGTCTGTGCAGCACTAACCTGGTGTTGCATGGCAGGTACGTCCGACGATAATCTTCTTCTCTTGGTATCAACGTCATCAGTAGTTGTTTCATGATTTGCAACACCTTCTCGTTGTTCCTCATCAATTGATACAGAATGGCGCTTAACAGGACTCAATTTTTCTTCCTTCGTAACAAAATCACTGATTTCATTGCAATTGTCAATTACTTCATTCTTAATTGCAGGTTTTTCAGTTTCTAGATTCACTGAAATTTCTTCTGTAGCTTTGGGATTGTCAGTAACTAGGTCGTCCGATTCAAAATCAAATGCAGTTTGTTGCATAAACTTTGCAGGAGGCGAAAAGTCGAGTATATTGTCGTCTGGTCCATCGCTGTCATATAATAATGCTTCATCATCCAAGTCCTCGTCTAAATCATCTCCCTGTCAATAATGGAGTTCATTAGTCCACATTTGTATGACACCAAATTTACATTGAAGTATGTGTGCTTTTTAGATATTACTACAATGACTTAAAAGACAAAACAATATTAACAAAAATGCATGCATTTAAGGGGTACATTTTTTATGTGTCAAACTGCAATGCTAGACAGTTAAACACACAAAAAACAATTCTTCGTCGCACATTTTACAACAAAAATCCAGTAATTTTGCAAATTTATTATTAGACCTATATTCACAAATTAACTTCCTTACTTTCTTGTGGATTTCAGACAACAAATCATCTTCATCGTCGTATAAATCAGACATTTGTTCTAAATGTTATTCTCTAGAAATGCAAAAACATAAAAATAATCAACGAAAATATTTGCAAAAAGAAAACCTTTAGCTTGAAACGTAATGCATAAATATAGGTTTGTGACACATATAGTACAGGCTTTTTCGTTTTATTTACACTATTATCGGTAATAAGCAATAACAAACAACAAAGAAAATTTTGCAACTTTTACATCAGATTGATTCTGAAGTCTGAACTGAACAAAATGTCCGGCATAACATCGGATGACGCCAAGGAGATTTTGTAAATCTGTTTATACTGGGGAGAATTTTTTGGACACTTCGACATTTCTTGTGACAGCGGTTGTACCGTTTCTGGGGAGAACTTAACCATGAGCTTTATGTAGTATTTTTAGTGTGCTACTGATTTAGACTTTGTATGATCAACGAACTTTTGTTTGTCTCGAATGCTCCCGAACGTCTTTTTAGGCGGAAACCCAACTTGGAGTACTTTGTACTTTGTACTTTGGAACCATTGCGGAAGAATCGGAAAAAATTTAAAAGTCTTTTTTTGTCGGTTTGCACCACATAGAATCTGCAGTCTGGCGCGAGACGGTTTTACCTTGGCAACATGTTCGGCATAAAATCGATAATTTTAGTTGTTGTGTTCGGATTTGAAATTATCTTGTGCTGCTCTGACCATGAAAATGTGTCAGCAATTCCAAATGATAATCTAACAACCGTCCATGTACCCACCAGAAGGGTTATGTTGCACAATCAGGGGTCAGGTGCTTTTTATTTGGCGGTGTATGCTGATGGCAAAGTTAGGGGAGAGACGGAGACCTTACGTTCAAAAAACTGTAAGTTAAGTACTTTGACTAGGTTTGTTTTGTTAAGTTTGTTTTATTATTGATATCATTAATCCTCAACTTGTATTCACAGCCATACTTGAGATCAAAAACACTCACAAGGACAAAATAGTAAAAATCACTGGCGTTGAATCTGGACGATACATTTGTGTCAACAAAAGAAAAAGAGTGAAAGGATTTGTAAGTACAGACAATCTAGTTCATTTAGCTGCATGCAAGACAAAAATCATATTTTAGTCAACATCAAACCAACTAAATTAAGATACACTGGCTGATTTGAAAGCTTATTTTTTGTGCAGAAAATATACAGAAAGGAGAGATGCGACTTTGAAGAAATAAACTTCGGTCGAAACGTTGTCTACTTCAAGTCATTGGCGTGTTTTCCGTGTTATCTCCGTATCGAGTCGAATGGAAAAGTGGGAAGAATAATTTCGAACCTTCCCTATACAATAAAAGTGCTCTACAAATATGGTTAGTATGTTTACTATGATTTTGAACAATTAACCTGTACCCTGTACTGTTAAATGGATTCTAAGATTTAAATCAGAATTGAGGAACTTATTGTTGTTTGTTTGTTCTAATTTTATTCTTGGTTAACAGGCAATGTCTGAATATGATATACTCAAAGTGGGTTGACTGTTTTTTTGCAAGTCTGATGAAACATTTTTTCATTTGTGTTTTGTTTTTGTGTTTTACTTGAAGGAGTTTAACCGACCATCGGGTTGGAAAGAGAAGCAGTTAAGCTTTCAAATTGGGGTTAGAAGCTTTGCCAAGATGTGGCCGACTGGTTCGCGCAACCGTCTTGTGTTCACAAGATTGAACTATTTGCAGCAAACTTAAAAATCACATTTGAAGATCATTTTTAAAAAAGTACCTACGTTTTAAGGAAAACAATCGAATCATATTATACGTGTTGTTTCTTTCAGAAAAATTTCTTGAAGAAAACCCACCTGACGAAGAGTTACAAGTTCGAATAAACAACCTAACATCCACAACCAAGTCTATCTTATAAAATCAAATCCAGAAGCTTGTATAATCCTCATGTGTAACTTAATTCATGAATCGTAATCCAACCATATTCTTCAATTCATATCATCAATCATTATTTGTCATGTGCTATGTCATGTCCTATTTGCAACATTACGCCGCATTTAAAAGTAAAAGGCTAACACAGTGGTTCCCTACAGGAGAGGAATTCCTCCCAGGGGTGAGACTCTAAAACTCGAGGGGAAGAATTTACTTTCATTTGTACATGTGGTTTGTAAATATTCACTTCAGCTCTGGGAATATAACTATGTAATCTATTGGGGAGGAATAAAAATGTTTTGAATTATTAAGTGAGGAAATAGTTGATAAAGGAAGCACTGGGCTAAAACATGGGCTTTCTTTTTTTTTAAGTTGAATGTGTCCGCGAATGGGCAGTAAAGAGGCGACTTTAACACATTTAAATGAATTTTGAGCTAAAAAAAAAATTTACAACTTGTTCTATACGTGAATAACTTTTAGTGGCATCTAAAAACTGGTTTAAAGCAAGATCGTATACACATTTTCCCACAAACACGATTTCATCTGGGAAACCCGTATCAAGAGGCGTGTCTCTTGCGTTGGCCTCTTATGAAACTTTGTAAGCTGGCAACCACAGTGAAAGAAGCCGAAATGTTGTCGTATAATTTGTAGTATTAAGTGTTTGTGCGGCTGTTGTGTCTATTTGCGGACACGCCACACAACCGCTTTTACACAATAAATTTGGGAAAACACTCTTTAAATCGCAGATTCACACATGTACAGTTTATTCGCATATGTTACAGTAAAAATAAATCTTAATGTAGGCTCATACATGACAGCAAAATGACAGCAGATCATCCATATATATATATATATATATACTACACTAATCATATAAGCTTTAATGTACGCATGAAACACACAATTAACGGTATAGCTGCAGCGCGTGTACCATTTTTCCACCGTTTGTGCCCTCTAATTTGTCGCGCTTTATAACGTTTCAATTTTTCGGCAAGGTGAATATTTTAGCGCAATTGTGTTACTAGGATTGTTTCATCGAGTAAAATAAACTCAACTCAACTGTAACAAACGTTTTACGCACAAAAAGTTGACGGTTTGCATAAAAATCATATTATCCACCATAAAAATCATATCATCTGACTGCTGTTAAATTAACAATTTACAACACAATATTCCTTTTTGTTAAAAGTTAAACGCCTGGGTGTTGGATGTGTGAGTCAATTGAGTTCAGAGAATTATCCCTGACTAGTTGACCCTGCGTAGCGGTTTCTGCCAAAACAATTTTCATGATTTCGTGGAAAAAACTCAAGATAATGTGATCCATAACGGCTGACCACTGCAATTTAAGTATTACGACCGCGGAGTACACGAATATAACGCCAAACGTCAGACGGGGATTTGTTCGGGCAAGTAGCTATTAATTAAGCGTAATCCTTTAGCATGAGTCGTCCGTGCAGCGTTATCTTTTTGCCGCAGCCTTGTTTAGTTCGGCCGGGAGATTTTGGGCGGTTTCGCGTTGAAATCAGATTTATTTTTTGCAAAAAGTACCGGGCGTGTTCGGTTTGGACCTTAAGTCTTGTTCTTTTTCTGCTCGGTGTCATTAGTGGCGTGTGTGAATCCGACATGATGCTTGATTGTTGCTACAGCGGCTGCGTAGGAGGCATCAGCAAACCACTTGACTAGTGACAACTTACCACTTGTGCATGTGGCATCTTAAAGCGTTCTGCCAATCGGTTTCTTATGATTTCACGCTACGAATGAAACAGAACTTGATCATGACAAAACGGTTTACAGTCTCAATGATGATTTCATAACATTTTGTTCCAAAAATAACCGCGTAGTAAAATTGGTTTAAAGTTATTTTAATAAAATATTTGCCGCCCATTTGATCACTTTTACTTCTAGCTTTAACATCCTGGCGTTTAAAATCATGGTGAATTCACCCACTGTTTTACAAATTTGAATCCCAGTAAGATATATATTTTGAGGTATATAGGGTAAAGTTTTTGGGGTGATTCTTTTGCGAAGAAAATTATGTTGTGCAGGATTAATATGTTAAAGAAACTTTGATGTATATTTAAAATGTGCGAGAAATAAAAAAACGGTTGAGAAAATTACTTTTGCCCGAAGTATATACACTCTAATGATAGATTAGAGTCTAATGTCTAATCTATAAAACACCATCCTCAACGAAAAATATATGTAAATATAACATATAATTTAAGCCAACAGGTGCTAAAACATATGAGGCCGAAATACGGACCAATACCTTTTGCATCCCTCTGTTGCTTTGAGGACAACAAGTAGACAGGCAAAACAATTTTCGAGTAGTTTTATAATAAACAACATACGTTTCGACGTCCCATTTAAGAAGCCTTCATCAGAGACAATGGCACACTACGAAGCGCAACGTTCTTATAAAATAGAAAGCAGATATAACGAGCTCATATGAATATAAACCGACACTAACAAATTGTAAAACTTTAGTTCATTGGTGCAAAAGCAACCAATAACACAAAGTAAACATATTGTTAATAATGAGTAAATGCATAGCATATTAGCTGCTGCTGCTGCCGCCAGGCATATCATCCATAAAAAAAACTCTTCTGGCAATTGTATTTTTGTACCGACATTTCGACGTCTTGTACAGGTTGCCTTCATCAGGGTTAAGAACACTGAATGCACGTACTATAGTACAGTGTCGTACATCCAGTCTTTCACACTTACGTCACTCAGAATTGATGCACCCACCCCTAAACTTTTGCCCAATACCGTTCGTCCGTGGGTAACCACGTTTGTCAACAGGACAGCTTATAGCCCGTTAAAGTCAATAAAGGTTGGGGCTGATGGTACAACTTATATTGGTTATGTCAATTTATGTACGTAACTACTTCAAACCTATAAAGAGCAGAGTATAAGTGTGATGAAACCATGAACAAATGGCAATACTAAACCCTTCAAATTACCCAGTTTAAGTTGTCACTATTAATTTGTTGCCACTGTGGTAGGTGTGTATGCGAAACGTGTTGAATTGTGATGTGGAAAACTTACTTAAAATACAGTTCTACTCGGGATTCCACGGTGTGACATTATGAACCGGGCGTTAATTGCGTGTTTGGTTCGTATGTATCCAGGCATACACGTATACAGGTTGACCACAGATGATTGATGGCTACCTGAACGCTGTTATTGACGTTTCAACGGAAGCACGCAGACCATGCACCGGCGTCAATAAATTGTGAAAATAATGAGCAGTTCGCATTTCGAAATTGGTAATGTTTCAAAATATGGAATAGGATTGAAAATAAATTGCTAGAGAGCTTGTAAATTGAGAGTCAGCAACGGTATTTTTTAGCTTTAAGGCAACAGTATAAAATTAATGTGTAATTGCGCTTTTGAATTTTACACTTTAGCATTAATGGGTCCCTCAGATCCCTCAGAAGTACAAACTTGTTGAAAATTTTCCTTACACCATCAAATGTGACCTCAACGAGTTTGGAAAAGTATTTTCTATATTTAAAATAACAACTTTAGTAATAGATCAAAACCATCAACAGCATGGCGTAACCTGACGATCACTGTTTGCCTTTTTAACTGGAGTAGAGTAAAACCCATGGACGATAAAATCCTTGGTAAAACAGAATCAGTCGGTTTAATAAAGGAATATATATTTCACCTGTGTGGCATCATCAGTTCCTGGAAATCGAAATACAAATCGATAAAAATGAGTGCTAAAACAAACACGCTAAAATGAATAAAATAAACTAAAAGCAGTAAAACAGTATAACAAAGAAACTTCTATATTTAATTTTCTTCTGGTATCGTATGCTTTACACCAGGGTAGGGTGGATTGTGTGAAATTTACTTTGTGGATTGCGAAGTCTCAAATACATGTCAGTGCACCACAAACAATAATTATCTCGCTCAAAATCGACCACGTCACGGCGAGAGATCATTGTCAATCGACACTCTTATACTATAAACAAAAATTCAAAACCATGGGGACCCACCCTTACCCCTACGCTAAGCCCCCCACGCCTATGGGACTTGTAGGCATCTGTCAGCATTCACCCTATCTGTTATTACTAGTCATTGCTATTGAAACACCTGTAACCCAGCGCCAAACACCTGTCTCTAAAACAGGCACCCCAGACTGTCGATGTCCGTGTCTGACACAACATCAGTGTCAAGATTTAATATTGGACCCCAAAGGTGATATCCGTCGCGGGATTTCACATCGCGATTTTCGGCCAATTTTGTTTGATATCTCGTGTAGCTAGACGTGTAGTGGGAAAGGTGATTACCCTTATTTCTGTTTGAAGAGGCCAACGTACAAGACCCAGTGAAAGGTCTTGACCCCAAAGTAACCACAACGCACCTACAATGGTCTTCTAATAATATAACCAAACGCGTAGGTGCTGTATAAGTACAGGCTGAGCATAGATCAAACGCAAACTATATGTTGACTAAATGTTTAACTAAAAGGTTAAAAAACAACCATTACGCAATTGCGAAAGGTTTTTATTACGTTGTTTTAATCATGCAACGCGCACCATGGTTCAGAAAATCTGTTACTTTTGTATCGAATTGTGCTCTTATTGTAAAAATATGGCAGATATAAATGGTTTGGTTTGCAGCTAAACCAGCTGACGAATAATATTTAAGTTTAAAATAAGGTACCTGCAGATATCAAGGCCCATCTACGTTACAACTAAAAACGTACTATACTAAAGGAACAGGTCGCAAATTTTGTAAACTATTGTATGGTTTTTTTAAAAATCGGATGACACCCTTTTCTTGTACATAAAAATAGGCATTGGGACTTTATACCTTTGATTGCCTTATGTTGCGTGCATTAGGCACAAGAAACAAAACAAAAACAACACCGTATTTTGTCAAGTCATTTTGCGGGAAAAAGGCGTCCTAAAACATTGATGGGTTTAGTCACATGTGGTTCTGGCAGGTCTTGCTGACTTTTCGCGCGGTTTTGGTTTACATCAAGAGGCGTGAGTGCTTTCCAGGCATTATCTTCTTATTTCCGTTCAACGGCGATCAACTTGCAAAAAGACAGAGGGCTGACAGTGCAGTGGGTCGTCCGACACGTTTTCAGGCTTTCAAGGTGCAATTACACTTGACCCAATAGGCTTAGTGGCTCGCCGAACTGACGCTGATTTCTGTGTGTCAATGCTACCACGTCATATGCCGATGTTTGCCTCTTTAGCTTCTGGTAGATCAGCGGTAGAAGATACAACCGCCGGTTCACCACAAAACCTTCACCAGCGCCGGCTTTCGGTCGGAAACGACTAAAAACTTTGAAACGCACACCTGTTGTATAACGCCTATTTTACTTTTGAAAAAAAACTGATAACTATCACAAGTATGAAACGGGATTTTACGTTTCGAAAACCGGAGGATTTTAGACTGTATAGCCGGCAGCCAAAACTTTCTCATTCTCGACGAGTTTTAACACCTAAAAGCTTGTTAAATTGTAAGACTCAATTTCTGTGGAGTACAGACAATTATGTCTTTGAACTTAATAACTACCGAATTAGATTTGTCAGTTTTTAGAACAATTTTAATGAATATAGGTCTTGCGAATAAAAAACGTCTCAAATACGCAAAATCATTTTCGTTTTTCTATATATTATGTTGTCGTTTTTAAACGTGCCACTATGGTTTGTCCTACTTGTCGTCAGTTCAAATCACTTCTTTTAATGATTTGATAATTGTAGTGTATCTGTATAACTGCTGCTTTAATGGGCTCCTTTTATCCACATAACATTTATACAACTATCAATTTAATAGCACCTTCAAAATCTTTTTGTCTGATTAATTTAAAAGGTTGATTACAGATGGTAACGAAATTTTGTTACAAACTTGAATTTGGTCTTGCTTTTTTTCTGTTGCTTGAAGTCTTTTAAAAATCCATCGTCAACAAACACGTTTTATTTCAGTTACTGTATTTTCGAAAAAAGGCGCAAAATAAATAGAAAAAAGCGAAAAAAACTCGAATGCAAGGAACTCAATCGAAACTTGTTAAAATATCGACAAAAAATTTCAGCCAGAGTTTCCCGCCTTTTGGTCACGTGTTCAACATAGAAAGGATAAGAGGAAAGTAAAGAATTTTAGCCCATTTCAGTTTTCTCTAAAACAGGTTAACAAATGCCTTGTAGCATCAGAGCGGTATAAATATAACGACAAGAATAGAAAAAGAAATAAACAGACGCTACAGTGAAGGGAACGAACCAGCGTTAGCGTCAACAGATATAGAATATATTTTCTTCAGGAAACAAAATAAATATTAACGGAGGCAGGACTAAGGAGTGTTTAGCCCGCTGTTTTGCACCAAACTACCGTTTCAGCACTTCGCATCAAGCGAATCTGCTGCGTTTTTCGGTAATATACAGACTCCAGCACAACTTCAAAGTGAAGAGCTCGGTCATTGGTCAAATCGTTAGTCACGTGTCATCTACCCACAATGCACCGCATTAGTCTCGGGCCGTCGCTCATCGTTTCACGTGATAAACCGGTTCTGGCACTCGCCTAGGAATGGGTTCCAATCATCGAAGCACTATTTCCTTGCGGCTACGTTTCCCACCGGCTTGCTGACGCCGGGTGGAGTGCCCCCGAGAGGGCTTGCCCCCCTTTGCAGGCCCCCTCCCTTTTCGTGGACGTTTTTTCGAGCGCTTTCCTGTATCGCGTGACGACGTCGGCCACACTGACACTTTCGACGAAGACGAGGTCGTCGCGAATACTTTTACAGGGTCAGTAGAAGACGAGGGAAGAAGGGACGTTACTTGGATGGTGATTTCGGCAGGTTTGTAGGCTGCAGCTTGGGCGGATCGGGGTAAAAAGTGCGTCTTGGGCGAGTTCGGGTTCTGGTTTTTGATTTTCGGCACCTTCCCGTTGCGTTTCATGCTCAGGAAACAATTCTTGCATTTTTTTGTCAGCGACTTGTAGGTGTTTTGATTATTGGACAAAATGCTCTCAGTGAAGTTGCATTGTTTGGGCTGGTATCGTATCTGTAAAGAGAAAAACCCTGTTAAAACGGCTTGAAACTGTTAACGGTGTAGTCTGTACAATATAAAGAAAGCGCACTTCGGTTTACCACTATAGGTCGAGTTGTTCTCGAGCTTGTAGGTTAGCGGGCGAATTTTCGATCACTTAATACCATCCAAGATCCGTTAATTGTTCGCTTTTCAAGTGTGTGGCTGTATTATGATTCACCAAGGCGCGCTTGCGGTGTTAGGTTGCAACGAACACGTGCTGCAGGGACAATCGGATCTTCGCATGCGATTATTCCCTTTTGCGGGCGACGGATGCAAAGACACGCGAGGTTAAAAGTGCGGGGCAGAGCCGTTTGTCCGGCAAATAATGCCCATTGTCGGCGGTTGCACGCGCCAGTGTAACATGAAACCAAGGTACCGCAGGTAGACCACGGAATTTGCCACTGAAGGATCCTGACAACGTCCGACCTCAAAACTCTTTGTTAACTATAAAACAACATGCAAGCGAGCAAGGTCGTGTCCTCAGGGATACGCAAAGCCCTCTCCCTCCCCCAGTTCGTTCGGGCTTGACTGGAAACGAATGGGCAGAACTTGAAGTGGAGGGCACCACAGTAACTTTGATATTCGCCGATCGCTCACAAGTAGCAGGGTGCGGGAACAGCTGATGTTTATCGGGGCTTGTTGTTCCCTTACCGCGCCATGTTTGTCCCGCGCTGCATTCCGCACGCTCCTTAGACTAGGCCCCCTGTAATTCCAACTTGCTTTCACGGGATTTCGCGTTCATTCTGCGATGGCGGCGATACGAATCTGCCTTGCGTGCTACGGCTACCCTGCGACATTGCCACTTAAATAAACAGCGCTATTGTGTCTTGGAGTTATCGCCGACGGCTGCCCTAAAGATCCATTATTTCCAACGCCAGGAGCCATGCAAAGACCCCATGCTAATGTTAGTAATACGACACCGGTGCCCCAGACGCCGATTTCAGCCACTGGTCTAAAATAGCATCAGAAATAGGATGCCACCAAACCCTAAATTACTGCGGTTTTCAGGAACGCGCAATTTCGTCGCGAAAAGGGCTCAACTACGATGCACCGAAATCGTTTACTCCAAGCGTGTTGACAGGTTAAGCAATGTGTGTACTGTCGCTTGTGTACAGCTCCTGCAACCGAAGGCAGCTTCAAGCCTATCGCAGTGAGGCTGTTTGTGTTGTGCATTTAACGACGCATCACAAAGCTCGCCGCCGAACCATTGTGTTTTGCTGAGTGCTGGGGGTTGCTAAAAGGCGTGTCGCGGAACACTATGTCGCGTGTCGTGCCTAGGCATGTCGCGTCGCTCGGTGGGCGTCCCGTTCAAATCTTATATTCACTGAAAGATTTCTCACGCTGCTAGTGACGTAGGGATCATTGTGACCCAATAAAGCGATTCTGTTTTGATGTTGCTTTTTTCCCGCCCGCTTGCAAACCAACCGAATGTTCATGTGGGCAAGAAATTTTATCGTCTACATCGAACCCGGGGTCCCGTGGTTGGCCATACCGCACCACCGCAGAAGTGGCTTAATATCGCCGTGCATTTGCTCTCTGATGTGGCTTTAATTGCGTTGTGCCCCGCCCTGCGCTTGGTGTGGCCCAGCAGCCTGCAATTATGACAGTTCGACGTGAAATTCGCGGGCTAATAGCGATTGCTTCCTCGAACAACAAGGTCTAGGTCGGGGACGGCCGTCGGTTCCCAGCGTTTTGCCGTGGCCCTGCCCTTGACGTTGTATTTAATGGCGGCTTGCCTGTTACGGTGCGCAATCGTTGAAACGCTGCTGAAAGACCTGCCCAAGCGCCCGAGAAGATTAATAAGAAGACGGTATCGGCTATTGAACAAATTGTCGGGTGTATCGCGAAATTATCGTTGATCAAGGGTTAGTCAGCGCTGCCTGTCAACGTTGCTGAGCGCTGTCGAATCTCACAGGATCAAGTCAAAACGGATGTGAGGTGCTCGTCGGATTGAACAGTTAATTGTGCGATTGCGGGCAGCGCTCCAAGCGGGCCGAGACAATTACTATCGCGCTGTCAATATGCAAACGGTCACGAAACGCTTAAACACGTCGCCAACCAACTGTCAATTTTGTTTCTCCAAGCAGCTTCGCATTTTTCAAGTGGCTTGAAAGGTCACAAGAATATTTGTAACACATTCGCTTGCAAAATACACTGGAGTATTTCAGTCACATTTTGTAATTCATTTTGCCCTTTTTATCATTTACGTTTGCGATTATATCTGTGCCAATGATGGAAGTATGGAATGCGAATGTAACCGCATGGTTTTGACATTAGCAACAAACTGGCGTGAATATTCCGTGTTTAAGGGCATGCGGGAGCGTTTGTGTTGATTTAGGAGACGTTTCTGGGCACGCGACGCAACTGTATCTTTGCGAGCCGCGCGTCATTGCTCTATTCACCACTAAGTTGAGTTTACTTTGCGAATCCCTACCTTCCCGGCTCAAACCCAAATATCCGGAAAACTGAACTCGAAAATGAGGCAACTTTGCGCTGTGGCGACGCTGGAAGCAAATCCGGAACCGTGTCCGTGCGATTAGCGCCGCGGTCATTACCTCGCGTCGTGAGAATAGCGCCGCGATCATTAAGTAAATGTCCGACGATTATTCGGCTCTCCGTTCAACCCCGGTTTCCGTGTCAGCCCCGATGGACGTTGATGACGCACATCGGGGATAATTGACGCCACGCACCGAGCTCCGGAGCCCGATCCGGGGGCAGTTAGGCTTTAGTTTCCGCGAAGTTAATAGCGCTATTGGAAGCCGCAATTAAAAATTCGATTTCGCGTGAAAATGGCGGGAAGCGTTGCGGTTAATCACGTGTTGATTGTCGACCAATGGCATTTGTGTATTCCGAGAAATAAACGTGTAATGTTAATTGGACAAATGTTTGCGAGGCCTGTAGTGGTAAACCGAATCCACACGAATCAACTAGTTGATAAGTTATTAATAATAACCAGGAGAAAAGTATTACTAAAATCAAATTTATCTTCAATTTTCTCAATACTGAAGTTAAAATGGATTAGGATCCCACACTGCTTGGTAATTCGCAAGCTTGCCAAATTGCAAAGTGACCTGACTCGCTATGATGGGAGCTTTAAATAGCAAACGGAAACGTATTGCGCTCAATGTTCTTACCTTCGCCTTGACCTTTCCCTGCTTGGTGACACAAATGTAACGGCCAGTGGCAGCTCCTCTTATTGTCACTACACCGTGTTCTTGCACACTTTGAATCTCGAGGATAGCTGCAAAAAATAAACGTAACATTATTAACCTAAGTTAAGACGAATACATTAATACTAGGATCAGCCCTGAAGCGGCCATGCAGACCAGCGATCACGGCTCAAGATTTCTACCCTGTGCCTTGTCATATGGGAATACTTGATTCGGTATAACGCCTTCAATGGGCCGAGCTTGTAATTATTGAGAAAATTAGAATACGCAGAACATCTTGTGCTTTGCACAGTTTAATCGATACAGAATAATATGCAAAATAAGCGACCATCCCTACCGAAATCGGTGTAATTCGCACCTGGTAATGACGGCAGAACACAAAAACTGTTTCCACAATATTGTACAAATTACTACAGCGCGGTCGTTACGATTTCCGTGAGGGTATTGTTCGATCACAATCAGCAGTGTGGGAACGCGAAGCCATTAGCGCGAGTGCTCAATAAAAGGTTTCCGAATTACAATTGCTAGTGTGTTATCACAGAGGGATGGGATAGCATTATTGCACGCGTCGAACCCTCTAAACATCAGCTGAATTTTGGTTTCGCCACTTTTGGATTAATTTCGAGAAGTCGCCGCCGATATAAGTGCATAATCCCTGCGCGAACAAAGTATAATTACTCGCGCGACGAATGGACCTTTTTATGTGCAAGACACACAAGTAGAATGGAACAGATTACAACGGTGTTTTCCTCGAAGTTGAAAACCTTTTTGTTGCTGCTATGGAGATTCGCCCAGCGCAGCACGCAGCAAGCAAAATTTTAGGTCGGGAAACTTTCTTTGCGGCCGAGACTTAAAAATATCGAGTCCCGGCGCGGTTCGTGCCTAATCCGTACCAGCAGCGCCAGACCGTGCAAAGCAAACTGCCTTGTGACGTCGAATCAGGTGGTTGATTTGCCTCGCACCAGCAAGGTGACAATTAAGGCCGTTATTATTGTATCAAAGCCTAAACACGTGTATGAGTTTACAACGAACACGGCTTGACCTGCGAACAATAGGAGGGGCCGAGTCCTAATCAAAAGTCATTTGCTGCGTGTTAATTCTATGTCGGGTTTTAAATTTATTGTAAACCGCGGCCCTACAGTGCTTTCCGGGGGGTATATGGTGCAAAGCGGTTTCCTTTAAGTCCTGTGCAAATCTAGCAGCTGACAAGACGGCCCTGTCGCTGCCAATGTATTAAACATCCCACAACAAATTGATAAACTGGCTGTAAAACTTAGCTTTTCAATTTACCCCCATATAAACCTTGGCTTGATCGACGCAAGGCGCCAATAGACAGAGGATGTAGAAAATCAATTTTCAATCATACGCGCCAAGTTTGTCAATTTTACGGCTTTACGATAGCGCTTGAGTTAACAAGATAGCTGTGACAGCTTAATGTGATTCACTGCATAAAGATTTGGCGATCGGTTTCTTCAAAAATTACGAGACAAAGTGCTTATTCTGGAAATAGGAAATTTAAAGCCCACGGAAAGTCCATGTCGCGAAGCACTCGAATTAAAGAATCATGTCTTTGGCAACGCAATAGCGCGTAACGCCTGTTGTGCCTGATACTTAGGTTATGAGCAAACTTTCGATGTTCAGCTGTTTAGGGTCTCACTGCGCAATACCAAACCGTAAACATGGACCACAGCATTAAGTCACTCACCTATTGGTCCTGGCGTTTGTTCAGGCGGCGACCTGGCGTGTTGACATGTTGTATTTTGGGCAAGAGAAAGCGAAGGCATTGCGTATTGCTATCTCCATCTAGTTACTCGATCCCTGTTATGACGGATATTGATTTTGTTGCTGGCAACATAGACACTGTGTGGACAACAGTAACAGCCTGAGCGCATGTGACAGGCCTGCGTGGTCCTGTAAACCCAAATGCGGGATGTTTTTAGCCAACATGGTCCGTCACCGTGGATTAGACCGCTCTCTGTGTGGACAGGCTCGCTCATGTGTTTTGTATCAGTCGCTAACAGGACGAGTTTGACACCGCTGAGGTGTGGGGCAAATACATTGACAGAACAGATGGAAGAGCGCGGTCGCGACGTTGACATTTGGTCGCGCAATGTTACGGAGGTATCCAGGATGGACTAGCGGGGTAAAATTTGCTGTTTCTATAAACCAATGGATCGAGGCGTACGGCGCGTGCCTCGCGAAAAACAAACAAAGCGCTTTGTCAATTCAACGCAGCACGCGACGGAAACAGTTCCAAGGGGGAAAATAATTCTTGAATGTCTACGTAACCGTTTTCGCGTCTTCGTGGCGTGTGTTTGTGTCAAGGTTGAAGGTTATTTCCAAACGCGATTCGGAAACATTTCTAAGCGCGAGGTAGTAATAATAACAGTTCGCTCATGGGACGCTGGGTGTGCACGACGCACCCCTTGTTCCCACGCGTTGTGCCCGAGACGTTTTAGAGGTCCCAATATTCCGTGCCGTCACAAACAGACGTGCCACGCTGTGTGTATGCATCAATTGACAGGTGACGGTTTCAGCGGGGATATGAAACAATCGCACGACGTCGGGTTAAACAGTGCGCCTTATTACTCAAACACTCCACACTTCACTCCAGTCTATTATCGTCCGTCCCTCAAACGGGATCAAGACACGTCAAGCTTTTCTCGTTCGCAAGTCGCTTGTTTATCAAATACACCGCCCTGGCTTGGCATGTATTGAAGGTCACTTTGTGTTAATTTTTGTTAATACAAAAATGGCACTTACTGTAGTTGGACTGCTTGTCGCTGGGTTCTCCTTTAACTTTCCCGTTGGGCAACACAGCGAGGTGGTAAGAGCGCCCTTCCTTTTGGTAAAGACGCTGCCGCCGAGGAGAATTCGTATTCTGAAGTCCCTTTGACTTGTGACTGCTTTTGTTCTTCAAAATGTCTCTTTCAGTTTCCTTATTGAGGATTTCAGTTTTGGTCCTCTTCCTTGGTTTTCCACCTCTTCTTCTCTTCTTGCCTTTGCCTCCCTTCTTGCTTCTGTTTT